>NC_069499.1:1587760927-1587790927 GCF_027579735.1 Bombina bombina
ACCCCCAGTTTCCAAAGGAGCTCCCCTCCGACAATTCTCACACCTCTTGTCCTCCCTAGGGGCTACCAATCCCCAAAAGAGTGGAGCTCTGGGGCAAAGGGCCGCTGGAGCGACCAGGGGTAAATTTAGCAGGTGTCTGGCATGATGCGGCCGACTAGGAGTTCCAGGAGCCTGGCCAGCCTAGAAGGATTTTCCCGGTCAAAGATCAGCTCTTTGACAAAGTTCACATAGTAGAAACAACAGATATCACAAATCTGGGAGATCCCATAAGCCCTGAAATGGCCAAATCTGATGTACAAAGGAGTTAGCCATGTAGTAGGGGGGTGGGGGAGCCTTGGTGGTCTGGTATCCGTGACAGTGTGTATATATATCATAGATGATATTAGTTAAAAAAAAATCCAAGTGCACTTTACAGCAGAGCCACGCCCATTTACAGGTTGCATAGCTCCGCCCACTCAGCTCAAACTCCAAAACAAGCCCAAAAAACTCTAAAAGTATATTTTATCCATACTGATTACTTAAAGGGATAGGAAAGTTTAAATTAAACTTTTATGATTCAGAAAGAGCATGTCATTTTTAAATTCACTTCTACTTTGTTTTCCTGGGTAACTTTGTTAAAAAGTATATGTACATATACTCACCAGTAGCAATGCACTATTAGAAACTAGCTGCAGTGATTGTGAGCAAAAGGTTATTAGAAATGCTCCAGTAAATCTGGATTTTTTCTATGTTCTGTGA
This sequence comes from Bombina bombina, assembly GCF_027579735.1. NCBI lineage: Eukaryota > Metazoa > Chordata > Amphibia > Anura > Bombinatoridae > Bombina > Bombina bombina. The sequence continues at coordinate 1,587,761,666 of NC_069499.1, forward strand.
ATTCCAGACCCAGCACAGGAAAGGCTGATATGTTAAGCCCCTGCTAAGCAAAGCCTCAGTATATGTACAACACTATTGTCATGCCTTGCTCCATCACCCCTTGCTTCCTATACTCTCCATGGTATTATATACCACATCTCATGACTTCCCCTTACCTGACACCTGACTACACACTGCTAACCTTCAGTGTAACAGATGAGCACACATACCTGCTAGCACTAATACAGATTCTACCCTCTCTGGTATTATATATCACATCTCATGACTTCCCCTTACCTGACACCTGACTACACACTGCTAACCTTCAGTGTAACAGATGAGCACACATACCTGCTAGCACTAATACACATTATACCCTCCCTGGTATTATATAACACATCTCATGACTTCCCCTTACCTAACACCTGACTACACACTGCTAACCTTTAGTGTAACAGATGAGCACACATACCAGCTAGCACTAATACAGATTCTACCCTCCCTGGTATTATATATCACATCTCATGACTTCCCCTTACCTAACACCTGACTACACACTGCTAACCTTCAGTGTAACAGATGAGCACACATACCTGCTAGCACTAATACAGTATCGACACTCTCTGGTATTATATATCACATCTCATGACTTCCCCTTACCTAACACCTGACTACACACTGCTAACCTTCAGTGTAACAGATGAGCACACATACCTGCTAGCACTAATACAGTATCGACACTCTCTGGTATTATATATCACATCTCATGACTTCCCCTTACCTGACACCTGACTACACACTGCTAACCTTCAGTGTAACAGATGAGCACACATACCTGCTAGCACTAATACAGATTCTACCCTCCCTGGTATTATATATCACATCTCATGGCTTCCCCTTACCTGACTACACACTGCTAACCTTCAGTGTAACAGATGAGCACACATACCTGCTAGCACTAATACACATTATACCCTCCCTGGTATTATATATCACATCTCATGGCTTCCCCTTACCTGACTACACACTGCTAACCTTCAGTGTAACAGATGAGCACACATACCTGCTAGCACTAATACACATTATACCCTCCTAGGTAATATATATCACATCTAATGTCTTCCCCTTACCTGACACCTAACTACACACTGCTAACCTTCAGTGTAACAGATGAGTACACATACCTGCTAGCACTAATACACATTATACCCTCCCTGGTATAATATATCACATCTCATGGTTTTCCCTTACCTGACACCTGACTACACACTGCTAACCTTTAGTGTAACAGATGAGCACACATACCTGCTAGCACTAATACACATTATACCCTCCCTGGTATTATATATCACATCTCATGGCTTCCCCTTACCTGACACCTGACTACACACTGCTAACCTTCAGTGTAACAGATGAGTACACATACCTGCTAGCACTAATACACATTATACCCTCCTAGGTAATATATATCACATCTAATGTCTTCCCCTTACCTGACACTTAACTACACACTGCTAACCTTCAGTGTAACAGATGAGCACACATACCTGCTAGCACTAATACACATTATACCCTCCTAGGTATTATATATCACATATAATGACTTCCCCTTACCTGACACCTAACTACACACTGCTAACCTTCAGTGTAACAGATGAGCACACATACCTGCTAGCACTAATACACATTATACCCTCCTAGGTATTATATATCACATATCATGACTTCCCCTTACCTGACACCTAACTACACACTGCTAACCTTCAGTGTAACAGATGAGCACACATACCTGCTAGCACTAATACACATTATACCCTCCCTGGTATTATATATCACATCTCATGACTTCCCCTTACCTGACACCTGACTACACACTGCTAACCTTCAGTGTAACAGATGAGCACACATACCTGCTAGCACTAATACAGATTCTACCCTCCCTGGTATTATATATCACATCTCATGACTTCCCCTTACCTGACACCTGACTACACACTGCTAACCTTCAGTGTAACAGATGAGCACACATACCTGCTAGCACTAATACAGATTCTACCCTCCCTGGTATTATATATCACATCTCATGACTTCCCCTTACCTGACACCTGACTACACACTGCTAACCTTCAGTGTAACAGATGAGCACACATACCTGCTAGCACTAATACACATTATACCCTCCTAGGTATTATATATCACATATAATGACTTCCCCTTACCTGACACCTAACTACACACTGCTAACCTTCAGTGTAACAGATGAGCACACATACCTGCTAGCACTAATACACATTATACCCTCCCTGGTATTATATATCACATCTAATGTCTTCCCCTTACCTGACACCTAACTACACACTGCTAACCTTCAGTGTAACAGATGAGCACACATACCTGCTAGCACTAATACACATTATACCCTCCTAGGTATTATATATCACATATAATGACTTCCCCTTACCTGACACCTAACTACACACTGCTAACCTTCAGTGTAACAGATGAGCACACATACCTGCTAGCACTAATACACATTATACCCTCCCTGGTATTATATATCACATCTAATGTCTTCCCCTTACCTGACACCTAACTACACACTGCTAACCTTCAGTGTAACAGATGAGCACACATACCTGCTAGCACTAATACACATTATACCCTCCCTGGTATAATATATCACATCTCATGGTTTTCCCTTACCTGACACCTGACTACACACTGCTAACCTTTAGTGTAACAGATGAGCACACATACCTGCTAGCACTAATACACATTATACCCTCCCTGGTATTATATATCACATCTCATGGCTTCCCCTTACCTGACACCTGACTACACACTGCTAACCTTCAGTGTAACAGATGAGTACACATACCTGCTAGCACTAATACACATTATACCCTCCTAGGTAATATATATCACATCTAATGTCTTCCCCTTACCTGACACTTAACTACACACTGCTAACCTTCAGTGTAACAGATGAGCACACATACCTGCTAGCACTAATACACATTATACCCTCCTAGGTATTATATATCACATATAATGACTTCCCCTTACCTGACACCTAACTACACACTGCTAACCTTCAGTGTAACAGATGAGCACACATACCTGCTAGCACTAATACACATTATACCCTCCCTGGTATTATATATCACATCTAATGTCTTCCCCTTACCTGACACCTAACTACACACTGCTAACCTTCAGTGTAACAGATGAGCACACATACCTGCTAGCACTAATACACATTATACCCTCCTAGGTATTATATATCACATATCATGACTTTCCCTTACCTGACACCTAACTACACACTGCTAACCTTCAGTGTAACAGATGAGCACACATACCTGCTAGCACTAATACACATTATACCCTCCCTGGTATTATATATCACATCTCATGACTTCCCCTTACCTGACACCTGACTACACACTGCTAACCTTCAGTGTAACAGATGAGCACACATACCTGCTAGCACTAATACAGATTCTACCCTCCCTGGTATTATATATCACATCTCATGACTTCCCCTTACCTGACACCTGACTACACACTGCTAACCTTCAGTGTAACAGATGAGCACACATACCTGCTAGCACTAATACAGATTCTACCCTCCCTGGTATTATATATCACATCTCATGACTTCCCCTTACCTGACACCTGACTACACACTGCTAACCTTCAGTGTAACAGATGAGCACACATACCTGCTAGCACTAATACACATTATACCCTCCTAGGTATTATATATCACATATAATGACTTCCCCTTACCTGACACCTAACTACACACTGCTAACCTTCAGTGTAACAGATGAGCACACATACCTGCTAGCACTAATACACATTATACCCTCCCTGGTATTATATATCACATCTAATGTCTTCCCCTTACCTGACACCTAACTACACACTGCTAACCTTCAGTGTAACAGATGAGCACACATACCTGCTAGCACTAATACACATTATACCCTCCTAGGTATTATATATCACATATAATGACTTCCCCTTACCTGACACCTAACTACACACTGCTAACCTTCAGTGTAACAGATGAGCACACATACCTGCTAGCACTAATACACATTATACCCTCCCTGGTATTATATATCACATCTAATGTCTTCCCCTTACCTGACACCTAACTACACACTGCTAACCTTCAGTGTAATAGATGAGCACACATACCTGCTAGCACTAATACACATTATACCCTCCCTGGTATTATATATCACATCTCATGGCTTCCCCTTACCTGACTACACACTGCTAACCTTCAGTGTAACAGATGAGCACACATACCTGCTTGCACTAATACAGATTCTACCCTCCCTGGTATTATATATCGCATCTCATGGCTTAACCTTACCTGACTCCTGACTACACACTGCTAACCTTCAGTGTAACAGATGAGCACACATACCTGCTAGCACTAATACAGATTCTACCCTCCCTGGTATTATATATCACATCTCATGGCTTCCCCTTACCTGACTACACACTGCTAACCTTCAGTGTAACAGATGAGCACATACACCTGCTAGCACTAATACAGATTCTACCCTCCCTGGTATTATATATCACATCTCATGGCTTCCCCTTACCTGACTACACACTGCTAACCTTCAGTGTAACAGATGAGCACACATATCTGCTAGCACTATTACAGATTCTACCCTCCCTGGTATTATATATCACATCTCATGGCTTAACCTTACCTGACTCCTAACTACACACTGCTAACCTTTAGAGTAACAGATGAGCACACATACCTGCTAGCACTAATACAGATTCTACCCTTCCTGGTATGATATATCACATCTCATGGCTTCCCCTTACCTGACACCTGACTACACACTGCTAACCTTCAGTGTAACAGATGAGCACACATACCTGCTAGCACTTATACAGATTCTACCTTCCCTGGTATTATATATCACATCTCATGACTTCCCCTTACCTGACACCTGACTACACACTGCTAATCTTCAGTGTAACAGATGAGCACACATACCTGCTAGCACTAATACAGATTATACCCTCCCTGGTATTATATATCACATCTCATGGCTTCCCCTTACCTGACTACACACTGCTAACCTTCAGTGTAACAGATGAGCACACATACCTGCTAGCACTAATACAAATTATACCCTCCCTGGTATTATATATCACATCTCATGGCTTCCCCTTACCTGACACCTGACTACACACTGCTAACCTTCAGTGTAACAGATGAGCACACATACCTGCTTGCACTAATACAGATTCTACCCTCCCTGGTATTATATATCACATCTCATGACTTCCCCTTACCTGACACCTGACTACACACTGCTAACCTTCAGTGTAACAGATTAGCACACATACCTGCTAGCACTAATACAGATTCTACCCTCCTAGGTAATATATATCACATCTCATGACTTCCCCTTACCTAACACCTGACTACACATTGCTAACCTTCAGTGTAACAGATAAGCACACATACCTGCTTGCACTAATACAGACTCTGCCCTCCCTGGTATTATATATCACATCTCATGACTTCCCCTTACCTGACACCTGACTACACACTGCTAACCTTCAGTGTAACAGATGAGCACACATACCTGCTAGTACTAATACAGTATCTACCCTCCCTGGTATTATATATCAAATCTCATGGGTTAACCTTACCTGACACCTGACTACACACTGCTAACCTTCAGTGTAACAGATGAGCACACATACCTGCTAGTACTAATAAAGATTCTACCCTCCCTGGTATTATATATCACATCTCATGACTTCCCCTTACCTGACACCTAACTACACACTGCTAACCTTCAGTGTAACAGATGAGCACACATACCTGCTAGCACTAATACACATTATACCCTCCCTGGTATTATATATCACATCTAATGTCTTCCCATTACCTGACACCTGACTACACACTGCTAACCTTCAGTGTAACAGATGAGCACACATACCTGCTAGCACTATTACAGATTCTACCCTTCCTGGTATTATATATCACATCTCATGACTTCCCCTTATCTGACTATACACTGCTAACCTTTAGTGTAACAGATGAGCACACATACCTGCTAGCACTAATACACATTCTACACTCCCTGGTATTATATATCACATCTCATGGCTTAACCTTACCTGACACCTGACTACACACTGCTAACCTTCAGTGTAACAGATGAGCACATATACCTGCTAGCACTATTACAGATTCTACCCTTCCTGGTATTATATATCACATCTCATGGCTTAAACTTACATGACACCTGACTACACACTGCTAACCTTTAGTGTAACAGATGAGCACACATACCTGCTAGCACTAATACACATTCTACACTCCCTGGTATTATATATCACATCTCATGGCTTAACCTTACCTGAAGTAATTGTGTAAAACAGTGAAGTGGAGCGCTGGACTCAACCCACGTTGCCAACCTCTTATACTACCTCCTTCCTAGGTAGTTCTGGATTCAAAAGGATTTTAATACATGGAGTGTAGGTGGCGCTAGAAGTACACTTGGTATACCAAGCAATGGGTTAATAAACTGATTTTCTAAGTCTGTATTTTACTAATGCCCTCAAATGCACTGGGTGGTGATAATAGGAAAAAGAAGTCTAAAACTAAGTGGATATTATCTCAAATTTATTCAATATTGTGAACATAGAAATCAACAAGATCAATCATGCATGTGGCCCACACTAATCAATCATAACACCTTTACTACACACTGCTAACCTTCAGTGTAACAGATGAGCACACATACCTGCTAGCACTAATACACATTATACCCTCCTAGGTATTATATATCACATATAATGACTTCCCCTTACCTGACACCTAACTACACACTGCTAACCTTCAGTGTAACAGATGAGCACACATACCTGCTAGCACTAATACACATTATACCCTCCCTGGTATTATATATCACATCTAATGTCTTCCCCTTACCTGACACCTAACTACACACTGCTAACCTTCAGTGTAACAGATGAGCACACATACCTGCTAGCACTAATACACATTATACCCTCCCTGGTATTATATATCACATCTCATGACTTCCCCTTACCTGACACCTGACTACACACTGCTAACCTTCAGTGTAACAGATGAGCACACATACCTGCTAGCACTAATACACATTATACCCTCCTAGGTATTATATATCACATATAATGACTTCCCCTTACCTGACACCTAACTACACACTGCTAACCTTCAGTGTAACAGATGAGCACACATACCTGCTAGCACCATTACAGATTATACCCTCCCTGGTATTATATATCACATCTCATGACTTCCCCTTACCTAACACCTGACTACACACTGCTAACCTTCAGTGTAACAGATGAGCACACATACCTGCTAGCACTAATACACATTATACCCTCCTAGGTAATATATATCACATCTAATGTCTTCCCCTTACCTGACACCTAACTACACACTGCTAACCTTCAGTGTAACAGATGAGTACACATACCTGCTAGCACTAATACACATTATACCCTCCCTGGTATAATATATCACATCTCATGGTTTTCCCTTACCTGACACCTGACTACACACTGCTAACCTTTAGTGTAACAGATGAGCACACATACCTGCTAGCACTAATACACATTATACCCTCCCTGGTATTATATATCACATCTCATGGCTTCCCCTTACCTGACACCTGACTACACACTGCTAACCTTCAGTGTAACAGATGAGTACACATACCTGCTAGCACTAATACACATTATACCCTCCTAGGTAATATATATCACATCTAATGTCTTCCCCTTACCTGACACCTAACTACACACTGCTAACCTTCAGTGTAACAGATGAGCACACATACCTGCTAGCACTAATACACATTATACCCTCCTAGGTATTATATATCACATATAATGACTTCCCCTTACCTGACACCTAACTACACACTGCTAACCTTCAGTGTAACAGATGAGCACACATACCTGCTAGCACTAATACAGATTCTACCCTCCCTGGTATTATATATCACATCTCATGACTTCCCCTTACCTGACACCTGACTACACACTGCTAACCTTCAGTGTAACAGATGAGCACACATACCTGCTAGCACTAATACAGATTCTACCCTCCCTGGTATTATATATCACATCTCATGACTTCCCCTTACCTGACTACACACTGCTAACCTTCAGTGTAACAGATGAGCACACATACCTGCTAGCACTAATACACATTATACCCTCCTAGGTATTATATATCACATATAATGACTTCCCCTTACCTGACACCTAACTACACACTGCTAACCTTCAGTGTAACAGATGAGCACACATACCTGCTAGCACTAATACACATTATACCCTCCCTGGTATTATATATCACATCTAATGTCTTCCCCTTACCTGACACCTAACTACACACTGCTAACCTTCAGTGTAACAGATGAGCACACATACCTGCTAGCACTAATACACATTATACCCTCCTAGGTATTATATATCACATATAATGACTTCCCCTTACCTGACACCTAACTACACACTGCTAACCTTCAGTGTAACAGATGAGCACACATACCTGATAGCACTAATACACATTATACCCTCCCTGGTATTATATATCACATCTAATGTCTTCCCCTTACCTGACACCTGACTACACACTGCTAACCTTCAGTGTAACAGATGAGCACACATACCTGCTAGCACTAATACACATTATACCCTCCTAGGTATTATATATCACATATCATGACTTCCCCTTACCTGACACCTAACTACACACTGCTAACCTTCAGTGTAATAGATGAGCACACATACCTGCTAGCACTAATACACATTATACCCTCCCTGATATTATATATCACATCTCATGGCTTCCCCTTACCTGACTACACACTGCTAACCTTCAGTGTAACAGATTTGCACACATACCTGCTAGCACTAATACACATTATACCCTCCCTGGTATTATATATCACATCTAATGTCTTCCCCTTACCTGACACCTAACTACACACTGCTAACCTTCAGTGTAACAGATGAGCACACATACCTGCTAGCACTAATACACATTATACCCTCCTAGGTATTATATATCACATATCATGACTTCCCCTTACCTGACACCTAACTACACACTGCTAACCTTCAGTGTAACAGATGAGCACACATACCTGCTAGCACTAATACACATTATACCCTCCCTGGTATTATATATCACATCTCATGGCTTCCCCTTACCTGACTACACACTGCTAACCTTCAGTGTAACAGATGAGCACACATACCTGCTAGCACTAATACAGATTCTACCCTCCCTGGTATTATATATCACATCTCATGGCTTCCCCTTACCTGACACCTGACTACACACTGCTAACCTTCAGTGTAACATATGAGCACACATACCTGCTAGCACTAATACACATTCTACCCTCCATGGTATTATATATCACATCTCATGGCTTCCCCTTACCTGACTGCACACTGCTAACCTTCAGTGTAACAGATGAGCACACATATCTGCTAGCACTATTACAGATTCTACCCTCCCTGGTATTATATATCACATCTCATGGCTTAACCTTACCTGACTCCTAACTACACACTGCTAACCTTTAGTGTAACAGATGAGCACACATACCTGCTAGCACTAATACAGATTCTACCCTTCCTGGTATGATATATCACATCTCATGGCTTCCCCTTACCTGACACCTGACTACACACTGCTAACCTTCAGTGTAACAGATGAGCACACATACCTGCTTGCACTAATACAGATTCTACCTTCCCTGGTATTATATATCACATCTCATGACTTCCCCTTACCTGACACCTGACTACACACTGCTAATCTTCAGTGTAACAGATGAGCACACATACCTGCTAGCACTAATACAGATTATACCCTCCCTGGTATTATATATCACATCTCATGGCTTCCCCTTACCTGACTACACACTGCTAACCTTCAGTGAAACAGATGAGCACACATACCTGCTAGCACTAATACACATTATACCCTCCCTGGTATTATATATCACATCTCATGGCTTCCCCTTACCTGACACCTGACTACACACTGCTAACCTTCAGTGTAACAGATGAGCACACATACCTGCTTGCACTAATACAGATTCTACCCTCCCTGGTATTATATATCACATCTCATGACTTCCCCTTACCTGACACCTGACTACACACTGCTAACCTTCAGTGTAACAGATTAGCACACATACCTGCTAGCACTAATACAGATTCTACCCTCCTAGGTAATATATATCACATCTCATGACTTCCCCTTACCTAACACCTGACTACACATTGCTAACCTTCAGTGTAACAGATAAGCACACATACCTGCTTGCACTAATACAGACTCTGCCCTCCCTGGTATTATATATCACATCTCATGACTTCCCCTTACCTGACACCTGACTACACACTGCTAACCTTCAGTGTAACAGATGAGCACACATACCTGCTAGCACTATTACAGATTCTACCCTTCCTGGTATTATATATCACATCTCATGACTTCCCCTTACCTGACTATACACTGCTAACCTTTAGTGTAACAGATGAGCACACATACCTGCTAGCACTAATACACATTCTACACTCCCTGGTATTATATATCACATCTCATGGCTTAACCTTACCTGACACCTGACTACACACTGCTAACCTTCAGTGTAACAGATGAGCACATATACCTGCTAGCACTATTACAGATTCTACCCTTCCTGGTATTATATATCACATCTCATGGCTTAAACTTACATGACACCTGACTACACACTGCTAACCTTTAGTGTAACAGATGAGCACACATACCTGCTAGCACTAATACACATTCTACACTCCCTGGTATTATATATCACATCTCATGGCTTAACCTTACCTGAAGTAATTGTGTAAAACAGTGAAGTGGAGCGCTGGACTCAACCCACGTTGCCAACCTCTTATACTACCTCCTTCCTAGGTAGTTCTGGATTCAAAAGGATTTTAATACATGGAGTGTAGGTGGCGCTAGAAGTACACTTGGTATACCAAGCAATGGGTTAATAAACTGATTTTCTAAGTCTGTATTTTACTAATGCCCTCAAATGCACTAGGTGGTGATAATAGGAAAAAGAAGTCTAAAACTGAGTGGATATTATCTCAAATTTATTCAATATTGTGAACATAGAAATCAACAAGATCAATCATGCATGTGGCCCACACTAATCAATCATAACACCTTTACTACACACTGCTAACCTTCAGTGTAACAGATGAGCACACATACCTGCTAGCACTAATACACATTATACCCTCCTAGGTATTATATATCACATATAATGACTTCCCCTTACCTGACACCTAACTACACACTGCTAACCTTCAGTGTAACAGATGAGCACACATACCTGCTAGCACTAATACACATTATACCCTCCTAGGTATTATATATCACATATAATGACTTCCCCTTACCTGACACCTAACTACACACTGCTAACCTTCAGTGTAACAGATGAGTACACATACCTGCTAGCACTAATACACATTATACCCTCCTAGGTAATATATATCACATCTAATGTCTTCCCCTTACCTGACACTTAACTACACACTGCTAACCTTCAGTGTAACAGATGAGCACACATACCTGCTAGCACTAATACACATTATACCCTCCTAGGTATTATATATCACATCTAATGTCTTCCCCTTACCTGACACCTAACTACACACTGCTAACCTTCAGTGTAACAGATGAGCACACATACCTGCTAGCACTAATACACATTATACCCTCCTAGGTATTATATATCACATATCATGACTTTCCCTTACCTGACACCTAACTACACACTGCTAAACTTCAGTGTAACAGATGAGCACACATACCTGCTAGCACTAATACACATTATACCCTCCCTGGTATTATATATCACATCTCATGACTTCCCCTTACCTGACACCTGACTACACACTGCTAACCTTCAGTGTAACAGATGAGCACACATACCTGCTAGCACTAATACAGATTCTACCCTCCCTGGTATTATATATCACATCTCATGACTTCCCCTTACCTGACACCTGACTACACACTGCTAACCTTCAGTGTAACAGATGAGCACACATACCTGCTAGCACTAATACAGATTCTACCCTCCCTGGTATTATATATCACATCTGATGACTTCCCCTTACCTGACACCTGACTACACACTGCTAACCTTCAGTGTAACAGATGAGCACACATACCTGCTAGCACTAATACACATTATACCCTCCTAGGTATTATATATCACATATAATGACTTCCCCTTACCTGACACCTAACTACACACTGCTAACCTTCAGTGTAACAGATGAGCACACATACCTGCTAGCACTAATACACATTATACCCTCCCTGGTATTATATATCACATCTAATGTCTTCCCCTTACCTGACACCTAACTACACACTGCTAACCTTCAGTGTAACAGATGAGCACACATACCTGCTAGCACTAATACACATTATACCCTCCTAGGTATTATATATAACATATAATGACTTCCCCTTACCTGACACCTAACTACACACTGCTAACCTTCAGTGTAACAGATGAGCACACATACCTGCTAGCACTAATACACATTATACCCTCCCTGGTATTATATATCACATCTAATGTCTTCCCCTTACCTGACACCTGACTACACACTGCTAACCTTCAGTGTAACAGATGAGCACACATACCTGCTAGCACTAATACACATTATACCCTCCTAGGTATTATATATCACATATCATGACTTCCCCTTACCTGACACCTAACTACACACTGCTAACCTTCAGTGTAACAGATGAGCACACATACCTGCTAGCACTAATACACATTATACCCTCCCTGGTATTATATATCACATCTCATGGCTTCCCCTTACCCGACTACACACTGCTAACCTTCAGTGTAACAGATGAGCACACATACCTGCTAGCACTAATACAGATTCTACCCTCCCTGGTATTATATATCGCATCTCATGGCTTAACCTTACCTGACTCCTGACTACACACTGCTAACCTTCAGTGTAACAGATGAGCACACATACCTGCTAGCACTAATACAGATTCTACCCTCCCTGGTATTATATATCACATCTCATGGCTTCCCCTTACCTGACACCTGACTACACACTACTAACCTTCAGTGTAACATATGAGCACTAATACACATTCTACCCTCCATGGTATTATATATCACATCTCATGGCTTCCCCTTACCTGACTACACACTGCTAACCTTCAGTGTAACAGATGAGCACACATATCTGCTAGCACTATTACAGATTCTACCCTCCCTGGTATTATATATCACATCTCATGGCTTAACCTTACCTGACTCCTAACTACACACTGCTAACCTTTAGTGTAACAGATGAGCACACATACCTGCTAGCACTAATACAGATTCTACCCTTCCTGGTATGATATATCACATCTCATGGCTTCCCCTTACCTGACACCTGACTACACACTGCTAACCTTCAGTGTAACAGATGAGCACACATACCTGCTAGCACTTATACAGATTCTACCTTCCCTGGTATTATATATCACATCTCATGGCTTCCTGTTACCTGACTACACACTGCTAACCTTCAGTGTAACAGATGAGCACACACACCTGCTAGCACTAATACAGATTCTACCCTCCCTGGTATTATATATCACATCTCATGACTTCCCCTTACCGGACACCTGACTACACACTGCTAATCTTCAGTGTAACAGATGAGCACACATACCTGCTAGCACTAATACAGATTATACCCTCCCTGGTATTATATATCACATCTCATGGCTTCCCCTTACCTGACTACACACTGCTAACCTTCAGTGTAACAGATGAGCACACATACCTGCTAGCACTAATACAGATTATACCCTCCCTGGTATTATATATCACATCTCATGGCTTCCCCTTACCTGACACCTGACTACACACTGCTAACCTTCAGTGTAACAGATGAGCACACATACCTGCTAGCACTAATACAGATTCTACCCTCCCTGGTATTATATATCACATCTCATGACTTCCCCTTACCTGACACCTGACTACACATTGCTAACCTTCAGTATAACAGATGAGCACACATACCTGCTTGCACTAATACAGATTCTACCCTCCCTGGTATTATATATCACATCTCATGACTTCCCCTTACCTGACACCTGACTACACACTGCTAACCTTCAGTGTAACAGATTAGCACGCATACCTGCTAGCACTAATACAGATTCTACCCTCCTAGGTAATATATATCACATCTCATGACTTCCCCTTACCTAACACCTGACTACACATTGCTAACCTTCAGTGTAACAGATAAGCACACATACCTGCTTGCACTAATACAGACTCTGCCCTCCCTGGTATTATATATCACATCTCATGACTTCCCCTTACCTGACACCTGACTACACCCTGCTAACCTTCAGTGTAACAGATGAGCACACATACCTGCTAGTACTAATACAGTATCTACCCTCCCTGGTATTATATATCACATCTCATGACTTCCCCTTACCTGACACCTGACTACACACTGCTAACCTTCAGTGTAACAGATGAGCACACATACCTGCTAGCACTATTACAGATTCTACCCTTCCTGGTATTATATATCACATCTCATGACTTCCCCTTACCTGACTATACACTGCTAACCTTTAGTGTAACAGATGAGCACACATACCTGCTAGCACTAATACACATTCTACACTCCCTGGTATTATATATCACATCTCATGGCTTAACCTTACCTGACACCTGACTACACACTGCTAACCTTCAGTGTAACAGATGAGCACATATACCTGCTAGCACTATTACAGATTCTACCCTTCCTGGTATTATATATCACATCTCATGGCTTAAACTTACATGACACCTGACTACACACTGCTAACCTTTAGTGTAACAGATGAGCACACATACCTGCTAGCATTAATACACATTCTACACTCCCTGGTATTATATATCACATCTCATGGCTTAACCTTACCTGAAGTAATTGTGTAAAACAGTGAATTGGAGCGCTGGACTCAACCCACGTTGCCAACCTCTTATACTACCTCCTTCCTAGGTAGTTCTGGATTCAAAAGGATTTTAATACATGGAGTGTAGGTGGCGCTAGAAGTACACTTGGTATACCAAGCAATGGGTTAATAAACTGATTTTCTAAGTCTATTTTACTAATGCCCTCAAATGCACTGGGTGGTGATAATAGGAAAAAGAAGTCTAAAACTTAGTGGATATTATCTCAAATTTATTCAATATTGTGAACATAGAAATCAACAAGATCAATCATGCATGTGGCCCACACTAATCAATCATAACACCTTTACTACACACTGCTAACCTTCAGTGTAACAGATGAGCACACATACCTGCTAGCACTAATACACATTATACCCTCCTAGGTATTATATATCACATATAATGACTTCCCCTTACCTGACACCTAACTACACACTGCTAACCTTCAGTGTAACAGATGAGCACACATACCTGCTAGCACTAATACACATTATACCCTCCCTGGTATTATATATCACATCTAATGTCTTCCCCTTACCTGACACCTAACTACACACTGCTAACCTTCAGTGTAACAGATGAGCACACATACCTGCTAGCACTAATACACATTATACCCTCCTAGGTATTATATATCACATCTCATGACTTCCCCTTACCTAACACCTGACTACACATTGCTAACCTTCAGTGTAACAGATAAGCACACATACCTGCTTGCACTAATACAGACTCTGCCCTCCCTGGTATTATATATCACATCTCATGACTTCCCCTTACCTGACACCTGACTACACACTGCTAACCTTCAGTGTAACAGATGAGCACACATACCTGCTAGTACTAATACAGTATCTACCCTCCCTGGTATTATATATCAAATCTCATGGCTTAACCTTACCTGACACCTGACTACACACTGCTAACCTTCAGTGTAACAGATGAGCACACATACCTGCTAGTACTAATAAAGATTCTACCCTCCCTGGTATTATATATCACATCTCATGACTTCCCCTTACCTGACACCTGACTACACACTGCTAACCTTCAGTGTAACAGATGAGCACACATACCTGCTAGCACTATTACAGATTCTACCCTTCCTGGTATTATATATCACATCTCATGACTTCCCCTTTCCTGACTATACACTGCTAACCTTTAGTGTAACAGATGAGCACACATACCTGCTAGCACTAATACACATTCTACACTCCCTGGTATTATATATCACATCTCATGGCTTAACCTTACTTGACACCTAACTACACACTGCTAACCTTCAGTGTAACAGATGAGCACATATACCTGATAGCACTATTACAGATTCTACCCTTCCTGGTATTATATATCACATCTCATGGCTTCCCCTTACCTGACTACACACTGCTAACCTTCAGTGTAACAGGTGAGCACACATACCTGCTAGCACTAATACAGATTCTACCCTCCCTGGTATTATATATCACATCTCATGACTTCCCCTTACCTGACTACACACTGCTAACCTTCAGTGTAACAGATGAGCACATATACCTGCTAGCACTAATACACATTCTACCCTCCCTGGTATTATATATCACATCTCATGGCTTAACCTTACCTGACACCTGACTATACACTGCTAACCTTCAGTGTAACAGATGAGCACACATACCTGCTAGCACTAATACAGATTCTACCCTCCCTGGTATTATATATCACATCTCATGGCTTCTCCTTACCTGACTACACACTGCTAACCTTCAGTGTAACAGATGAGCACACATACCTGCTAGCACTAATACAGATTATACCCTCCCTGGTATTATATATAACATCTCATGGGTTCCCCATACCTGACTATACACTGCTAACCTTCAGTGTAACAGATGAGCACACATACCTGCTAGCACTATTACAGATTCTACCCTTCCTGGTATTATATATCACATCTCATGACTTCCCCTTACCTGACTATACACTGCTAACCTTTAGTGTAACAGATGAGCACACATACCTGCTAGCACTAATACACATTCTACCCTCCCTGGTATTATATATCACATCTCATGGCTTCCCCTTACCTGACACCTGACTACACACTGCTAATCTTCAGTGTAACAGATGAGCACACATACCTGCTAGCACTAATACAGATTATACCCTCCCTGGTATTATATATCACATCTCATGGCTTCCCCTTACCTGACTACACACTGCTAACCTTCAGTGTAACAGATGAGCACACATACCTACTAGCACTAATACAGATTCTACCCTCACTGGTATTCTATATCACATCTCATGGCTTCTCCTTACCTGACACCTGACTACACACTGCTAACCTTCAGTGTAACAGATGAGCACACATACCTGCTAGCACTAATACACATTATACCCTCCCTGGTATTATATATCACATCTCATGGCTTCCCCTTACCTGACACCTGACTACACACTGCTAACTTTCAGTGTAACAGATGAGCACACATACCTGCTTGCACTAATACAGATTCTACCCTCCCTGGTATTATATATCACATCTCATGACTTCCCCTTACCTGACACCTGACTACACACTGCTAACCTTCAGTGTAACAGATTAGCACACATACCTGCTAGCACTAATACAGATTCTACCCTCCTAGGTAATATATATCACATCTCATGACTTCCCCTTACCTAACACCTGACTACACATTGCTAACCTTCAGTGTAACAGATAAGCACACATACCTGCTTGCACTAATACAGACTCTGCCCTCCCTGGTATTATATATCACATCTCATGACTTCCCCTTACCTGACACCTGACTACACACTGCTAACCTTCAGTGTAACAGATGAGCACACATACCTGCTAGTACTAATACAGTATCTACCCTCCCTGGTATTATATATCAAATCTCATGGCTTAACCTTACCTGACACCTGACTACACACTGCTAACCTTCAGTGTAACAGATGAGCACACATACCTGCTAGTACTAATAAAGATTCTACCCTCCCTGGTATTATATATCACATCTCATGACTTCCCCTTACCTGACACCTGACTACACACTGCTAACCTTCAGTGTAACAGATGAGCACACATACCTGCTAGCACTATTACAGATTCTACCCTTCCTGGTATTATATATCACATCTCATGACTTCCCCTTACCTGACTATACACTGCTAACCTTTAGTGTAACAGATGAGCACACATACCTGCTAGCACTAATACACATTCTACCCTCCCTGGTATTATATATCACATCTCATGGCTTCCCCTTACCTGACACCTGACTACACACTGCTAACCTTCAGTGTAACATATGAGCACACATACCTGCTAGCACTAATACACATTCTACCCTCCATGGTATTATATATCACATCTCATGGCTTCCCCTTACCTGACTACACACTGCTAACCTTCAGTGTAACAGATGAGCACACATATCTGCTAGCACTATTACAGATTCTACCCTCCCTGGTATTATATATCACATCTCATGGCTTAACCTTACCTGACTCCTAACTACACACTGCTAACCTTTAGTGTAACAGATGAGCACACATACCTGCTAGCACTAATACAGATTCTACCCTTCCTGGTATGATATATCACATCTCATGACTTCCCCTTACCTGACACCTGACTACACACTGCTAACCTTCAGTGTAACAGATGAGCACACATACCTGCTAGCACTAATACAGATTATACCCTCCCTGGTATTATATATCACATCTCATGGCTTCCCCTTACCTGACTACACACTGCTAACCTTCAGTGTAACAGATGAGCACACATACCTACTAGCACTAATACAGATTCTACCCTCACTGGTATTCTATATCACATCTCATGGCTTCTCCTTACCTGACACCTGACTACACACTGCTAACCTTCAGTGTAACAGATGAGCACACATACCTGCTAGCACTAATACACATTATACCCTTCCTGGTATTATATATCACATCTCATGGCTTCCCCTTACCTGACACCTGACTACACACTGCTAACTTTCAGTGTAACAGATGAGCACACATACCTGCTTGCACTAATACAGATTCTACCCTCCCTGGTATTATATATCACATCTCATGACTTCCCCTTACCTGACACCTGACTACACACTGCTAACCTTCAGTGTAACAGATTAGCACACATACCTGCTAGCACTAATACAGATTCTACCCTCCTAGGTAATATATATCACATCTCATGACTTCCCCTTACCTAACACCTGACTACACATTGCTAACCTTCAGTGTAACAGATAAGCACACATACCTGCTTGCACTAATACAGACTCTGCCCTCCCTGGTATTATATATCACATCTCATGACTTCCCCTTACCTGACACCTGACTACACACTGCTAACCTTCAGTGTAACAGATGAGCACACATACCTGCTAGCACTAATACAGATTCTACCCTCCCTGGTATTATATATCAAATCTCATGGCTTAACCTTACCTGACACCTGACTACACACTGCTAACCTTCAGTGTAACAGATGAGCACACATACCTGCTAGTACTAATAAAGATTCTACCCTCCCTGGTATTATATATCACATCTCATGACTTCCCCTTACCTGACACCTGACTACACACTGCTAACCTTCAGTGTAACAGATGAGCACACATACCTGCTAGCACTATTACAGATTCTACCCTTCCTGGTATTATATATCACATCTCATGACTTCCCCTTACCTGACTATACACTGCTAACCTTTAGTGTAACAGATGAGCACACATACCTGCTAGCACTAATACACATTCTACACTCCCTGGTATTATATATCACATCTCATGGCTTAACCTTACTTGACACCTGACTACACACTGCTAACCTTCAGTGTAACAGATGAGCACATATACCTGCTAGCACTATTACAGATTCTACCCTTCCTGGTATTATATATCACATCTCATGGCTTCCCCTTACCTGACTACACACTGCTAACCTTCAGTGTAACAGATGAGCACACATACCTGCTAGCACTAATACAGATTCTACCCTCCCTGGTATTATATATCACATCTCATGACTTCCCCTTACCTGACTACACACTGCTAACCTTCAGTGTAACAGATGAGCACATATACCTGCTAGCACTAATACACATTCTACCCTCCCTGGTATTATATATCACATCTCATGGCTTAACCTTACCTGACACCTGACTATACACTGCTAACCTTCAGTGTAACAGATGAGCACACATACCTGCTAGCACTAATACAGATTCTACCCTCCCTGGTATTATATATCACATCTCATGGCTTCTCCTTACCTGACTACACACTGCTAACCTTCAGTGTAACAGATGAGCACACATACCTGCTAGCACTAATACAGATTATACCCTCCCTGGTATTATATATAACATCTCATGGGTTCCCCATACCTGACTATACACTGCTAACCTTCAGTGTAACAGATGAGCACACATACCTGCTAGCACTATTACAGATTCTACCCTTCCTGGTATTATATATCACATCTCATGACTTCCCCTTACCTGACTATACACTGCTAACCTTTAGTGTAACAGATGAGCACACATACCTGCTAGCACTAATACACATTCTACCCTCCCTGGTATTATATATCACATCTCATGGCTTCCCCTTACCTGACACCTGACTACACACTACTAACCTTCAGTGTAACATATGAGCACACATACCTGCTAGCACTAATACACATTCTACCCTCCATGGTATTATATATCACATCTCATGGCTTCCCCTTACCTGACTACACACTGCTAACCTTCAGTGTAACAGATGAGCACACATATCTGCTAGCACTATTACAGATTCTACCCTCCCTGGTATTATATATCACATCTCATGGCTTAACCTTACCTGACTCCTAACTACACACTGCTAACCTTTAGTGTAACAGATGAGCACACATACCTGCTAGCACTAATACAGATTCTACCCTTCCTGGTATTATATATCACATCTCATGGCTTCCCCTTACCTGACTACACACTGCTAACCTTCAGTGTAACAGATGAGCACACATACCTGCTAGCACTTATACAGATTCTACCTTCCCTGGTATTATATATCACATCTCATGACTTCCCCTTACCTGACACCTGACTACACACTGCTAATCTTCAGTGTAACAGATGAGCACACATACCTGCTAGCACTAATACAGATTATACCCTCCCTGGTATTATATATCACATCTCATGGCTTCCCCTTACCTGACTACACACTGCTAACCTTCAGTGTAACAGATGAGCACACATACCTACTAGCACTAATACAGATTCTACCCTCACTGGTATTCTATATCACATCTCATGGCTTCTCCTTACCTGACACCTGACTACACACTGCTAACCTTCAGTGTAACAGATGAGCACACATACCTGCTAGCACTAATACACATTATACCCTTCCTGGTATTATATATCACATCTCATGGCTTCCCCTTACCTGACACCTGACTACACACTGCTAACTTTCAGTGTAACAGATGAGCACACATACCTGCTTGCACTAATACAGATTCTACCCTCCCTGGTATTATATATCACATCTCATGACTTCCCCTTACCTGACACCTGACTACACACTGCTAACCTTCAGTGTAACAGATTAGCACACATACCTGCTAGCACTAATACAGATTCTACCCTCCTAGGTAATATATATCACATCTCATGACTTCCCCTTACCTAACACCTGACTACACATTGCTAACCTTCAGTGTAACAGATAAGCACACATACCTGCTTGCACTAATACAGACTCTGCCCTCCCTGGTATTATATATCACATCTCATGACTTCCCCTTACCTGACACCTGACTACACACTGCTAACCTTCAGTGTAACAGATGAGCACACATACCTGCTAGTACTAATACAGTATCTACCCTCCCTGGTATTATATATCAAATCTCATGGCTTAACCTTACCTGACACCTGACTACACACTGCTAACCTTCAGTGTAACAGATGAGCACACATACCTGCTAGTACTAATAAAGATTCTACCCTCCCTGGTATTATATATCACATCTCATGACTTCCCCTTACCTGACACCTGACTACACACTGCTAACCTTCAGTGTAACAGATGAGCACACATACCTGCTAGCACTATTACAGATTCTACCCTTCCTGGTATTATATATCACATCTCATGACTTCCCCTTACCTGACTATACACTGCTAACCTTTAGTGTAACAGATGAGCACACATACCTGCTAGCACTAATACACATTCTACACTCCCTGGTATTATATATCACATCTCATGGCTTAACCTTACCTGAAGTAATTGTGTAAAACAGTGAATTGGAGCGCTGGACTCAACCCACGTTGCCAACCTCTTATACTACCTCCTTCCTAGGTAGTTCTGGATTCAAAAGGATTTTAATACATGGAGTGTAGGTGGCGCTAGAAGTACACTTGGTATACCAAGCAATGGGTTAATAAACTGATTTTCTAAGTCTGTATTTTACTAATGCCCTCAAATGCACTGGGTGGTGATAATAGGAAAAAGAAGTCTAAAACTTAGTGGATATTATCTCAAATTTATTCAATATTGTGAACATAGAAATCAACAAGATCAATCATGCATGTGGCCCACACTAATCAATCATAACACCTTTACTACACACTGCTAACCTTCAGTGTAACAGATGAGCACACATACCTGCTAGCACTAATACACATTATACCCTCCTAGGTATTATATATCACATATAATGACTTCCCCTTACCTGACACCTAACTACACACTGCTAACCTTCAGTGTAACAGATGAGCACACATACCTGCTAGCACTAATACACATTATACCCTCCCTGGTATTATATATCACATCTAATGTCTTCCCCTTACCTGACACCTAACTACACACTGCTAACCTTCAGTGTAACAGATGAGCACACATACCTGCTAGCACTAATACACATTATACCCTCCCTGGTATTATATATCACATCTAATGTCTTCCCCTTACCTGACACCTAACTACACACTGCTAACCTTCAGTGTAACAGATGAGCACACATACCTGCTAGCACTAATACACATTATACCCTCCTAGGTATTATATATCACATATCATGACTTCCCCTTACCTGACACCTAACTACACACTGCTAACCTTCAGTGTAACAGATGAGCACACATACCTGCTAGCACTAATACAGATTCTACCCTCCCTGGTATTATATATCACATCTCATGGTTTCCCCTTACCTGACTACACACTGCTAACCTTCAGTGTAACAGATGAGCACACATACCTGCTAGCACTAATACAGATTCTACCCTCCCTGGTATTATATATCGCATCTCATGGCTTAACCTTACCTGACTCCTGACTACACACTGCTAACCTTCAGTGTAACAGATGAGCACACATACCTGCTAGCACTAATACAGATTCTACCCTCCCTGGTATTATATATCACATCTCATGGCTTCCCCTTACCTGACACCTGACTACACACTACTAACCTTCAGTGTAACATATGAGCACACATACCTGCTAGCACTAATACACATTCTACCCTCCATGGTATTATATATCACATCTCATGGCTTCCCCTTACCTGACTACACACTGCTAACCTTCAGTGTAACAGATGAGCACACATATCTGCTAGCACTATTACAGATTCTACCCTCCCTGGTATTATATATCACATCTCATGGCTTAACCTTACCTGACTCCTAACTACACACTGCTAACCTTTAGTGTAACAGATGAGCACACATACCTGCTAGCACTAATACAGATTCTACCCTTCCTGGTATGATATATCACATCTCATGACTTCCCCTTACCTGACACCTGACTACACACTGCTAATCTTCAGTGTAACAGATGAGCACACATACCTGCTAGCACTAATACAGATTATACCCTCCCTGGTATTATATATCACATCTCATGGCTTCCCCTTACCTGACTACACACTGCTAACCTTCAGTGTAACAGATGAGCACACATACCTACTAGCACTAATACAGATTCTACCCTCACTGGTATTCTATATCACATCTCATGGCTTCTCCTTACCTGACACCTGACTACACACTGCTAACCTTCAGTGTAACAGATGAGCACACATACCTGCTAGCACTAATACACATTATACCCTCCCTGGTATTATATATCACATCTCATGGCTTCCCCTTACCTGACACCTGACTACACACTGCTAACTTTCAGTGTAACAGATGAGCACACATACCTGCTTGCACTAATACAGATTCTACCCTCCCTGGTATTATATATCACATCTCATGACTTCCCCTTACCTGACACCTGACTACACACTGCTAACCTTCAGTGTAACAGATTAGCACACATACCTGCTAGCACTAATACAGATTCTACCCTCCTAGGTAATATATATCACATCTCATGACTTCCCCTTACCTAACACCTGACTACACATTGCTAACCTTCAGTGTAACAGATAAGCACACATACCTGCTTGCACTAATACAGACTCTGCCCTCCCTGGTATTATATATCACATCTCATGACTTCCCCTTACCTGACACCTGACTACACACTGCTAACCTTCAGTGTAACAGATGAGCACACATACCTGCTAGTACTAATACAGTATCTACCCTCCCTGGTATTATATATCAAATCTCATGGCTTAACCTTACCTGACACCTGACTACACACTGCTAACCTTCAGTGTAACAGATGAGCACACATACCTGCTAGTACTAATAAAGATTCTACCCTCCCTGGTATTATATATCACATCTCATGACTTCCCCTTACCTGACACCTGACTACACACTGCTAACCTTCAGTGTAACAGATGAGCACACATACCTGCTAGCACTATTACAGATTCTACCCTTCCTGGTATTATATATCACATCTCATGACTTCCCCTTACCTGACTATACACTGCTAACCTTTAGTGTAACAGATGAGCACACATACCTGCTAGCACTAATACACATTCTACCCTCCCTGGTATTATATATCACATCTCATGGCTTCCCCTTACCTGACACCTGACTACACACTACTAACCTTCAGTGTAACATATGAGCACACATACCTGCTAGCACTAATACACATTCTACCCTCCATGGTATTATATATCACATCTCATGGCTTCCCCTTACCTGACTACACACTGCTAACCTTCAGTGTAACAGATGAGCACACATATCTGCTAGCACTATTACAGATTCTACCCTCCCTGGTATTATATATCACATCTCATGGCTTAACCTTACCTGACTCCTAACTACACACTGCTAACCTTTAGTGTAACAGATGAGCACACATACCTGCTAGCACTAATACAGATTCTACCCTTCCTGGTATGATATATCACATCTCATGACTTCCCCTTACCTGACACCTGACTACACACTGCTAATCTTCAGTGTAACAGATGAGCACACATACCTGCTAGCACTAATACAGATTATACCCTCCCTGGTATTATATATCACATCTCATGGCTTCCCCTTACCTGACTACACACTGCTAACCTTCAGTGTAACAGATGAGCACACATACCTACTAGCACTAATACAGATTCTACCCTCACTGGTATTATATATCACATCTCATGGCTTCTCCTTACCTGACACCTGACTACACACTGCTAACCTTCAGTGTAACAGATGAGCACACATACCTGCTAGCACTAATACACATTATACCCTTCCTGGTATTATATATCACATCTCATGGCTTCCCCTTACCTGACACCTGACTACACACTGCTAACTTTCAGTGTAACAGATGAGCACACATACCTGCTTGCACTAATACAGATTCTACCCTCCCTGGTATTATATATCACATCTCATGACTTCCCCTTACCTGACACCTGACTACACACTGCTAACCTTCAGTGTAACAGATTAGCACACATACCTGCTAGCACTAATACAGATTCTACCCTCCTAGGTAATATATATCACATCTCATGACTTCCCCTTACCTAACACCTGACTACACATTGCTAACCTTCAGTGTAACAGATAAGCACACATACCTGCTTGCACTAATACAGACTCTGCCCTCCCTGGTATTATATATCACATCTCATGACTTCCCCTTACCTGACACCTGACTACACACTGCTAACCTTCAGTGTAACAGATGAGCACACATACCTGCTAGCACTAATACAGTATCTACCCTCCCTGGTATTATATATCAAATCTCATGGCTTAACCTTACCTGACACCTGACTACACACTGCTAACCTTCAGTGTAACAGATGAGCACACATACCTGCTAGTACTAATAAAGATTCTACCCTCCCTGGTATTATATATCACATCTCATGACTTCCCCTTACCTGACACCTGACTACACACTGCTAACCTTCAGTGTAACAGATGAGCACACATACCTGCTAGCACTATTACAGATTCTACCCTTCCTGGTATTATATATCACATCTCATGACTTCCCCTTTCCTGACTATACACTGCTAACCTTTAGTGTAACAGATGAGCACACATACCTGCTAGCACTAATACACATTCTACACTCCCTGGTATTATATATCACATCTCATGGCTTAACCTTACTTGACACCTGACTACACACTGCTAACCTTCAGTGTAACAGATGAGCACATATACCTGCTAGCACTATTACAGATTCTACCCTTCCTGGTATTATATATCACATCTCATGGCTTCCCCTTACCTGACTACACACTGCTAACCTTCAGTGTAACAGATGAGCACACATACCTGCTAGCACTAATACAGATTCTACCCTCCCTGGTATTATATATCACATCTCATGACTTCCCCTTACCTGACTACACACTGCTAACCTTCAGTGTAACAGATGAGCACATATACCTGCTAGCACTAATACACATTCTACCCTCCCTGGTATTATATATCACATCTCATGGCTTAACCTTACCTGACACCTGACTATACACTGCTAACCTTCAGTGTAACAGATGAGCACACATACCTGCTAGCACTAATACAGATTCTACCCTCCCTGGTATTATATATCACATCTCATGGCTTCTCCTTACCTGACTACACACTGCTAACCTTCAGTGTAACAGATGAGCACACATACCTGCTAGCACTAATACAGATTATACCCTCCCTGGTATTATATATAACATCTCATGGGTTCCCCATACCTGACTATACACTGCTAACCTTCAGTGTAACAGATGAGCACACATACCTGCTAGCACTATTACAGATTCTACCCTTCCTGGTATTATATATCACATCTCATGACTTCCCCTTACCTGACTATACACTGCTAACCTTTAGTGTAACAGATGAGCACACATACCTGCTAGCACTAATACACATTCTACCCTCCCTGGTATTATATATCACATCTCATGGCTTCCCCTTACCTGACACCTGACTACACACTACTAACCTTCAGTGTAACATATGAGCACACATACCTGCTAGCACTAATACAGATTCTACCCTCCATGGTATTATATATCACATCTCATGGCTTCCCCTTACCTGACTACACACTGCTAACCTTCAGTGTAACAGATGAGCACACATATCTGCTAGCACTATTACAGATTCTACCCTCCCTGGTATTATATATCACATCTCATGGCTTAACCTTACCTGACTCCTAACTACACACTGCTAACCTTTAGTGTAACAGATGAGCACACATACCTGCTAGCACTAATACAGATTCTACCCTTCCTGGTATGATATATCACATCTCATGACTTCCCCTTACCTGACACCTGACTACACACTGCTAATCTTCAGTGTAACAGATGAGCACACATACCTGCTAGCACTAATACAGATTCTACCCTCCCTGGTATTATATATCACATCTCATGGCTTCCCCTTACCTGACTACACACTGCTAACCTTCAGTGTAACAGATGAGCACACATACCTACTAGCACTAATACAGATTCTACCCTCACTGGTATTCTATATCACATCTCATGGCTTCTCCTTACCTGACACCTGACTACACACTGCTAACCTTCAGTGTAACAGATGAGCACACATACCTGCTAGCACTAATACACATTATACCCTTCCTGGTATTATATATCACATCTCATGGCTTCCCCTTACCTGACACCTGACTACACACTGCTAACCTTCAGTGTAACAGATGAGCACACATACCTGCTTGCACTAATACAGATTCTACCCTCCCTGGTATTATATATCACATCTCATGACTTCCCCTTACCTGACACCTGACTACACACTGCTAACCTTCAGTGTAACAGATTAGCACACATACCTGCTAGCACTAATACAGATTCTACCCTCCTAGGTAATATATATCACATCTCATGACTTCCCCTTACCTAACACCTGACTACACATTGCTAACCTTCAGTGTAACAGATAAGCACACATACCTGCTTGCACTAATACAGACTCTGCCCTCCCTGGTATTATATATCACATCTCATGACTTCCCCTTACCTGACACCTGACTACACACTGCTAACCTTCAGTGTAACAGATGAGCACACATACCTGCTAGTACTAATACAGTATCTACCCTCCCTGGTATTATATATCAAATCTCATGGCTTAACCTTACCTGACACCTGACTACACACTGCTAACCTTCAGTGTAACAGATGAGCACACATACCTGCTAGTACTAATAAAGATTCTACCCTCCTGGTATTATATATCACATCTCATGACTTCCCCTTACCTGACACCTGACTACACACTGCTAACCTTCAGTGTAACAGATGAGCACACATACCTGCTAGCACTATTACAGATTCTACCCTTCCTGGTATTATATATCACATCTCATGACTTCCCCTTACCTGACTATACACTGCTAACCTTTAGTGTAACAGATGAGCACACATACCTGCTAGCACTAATACACATTCTACACTCCCTGGTATTATATATCACATCTCATGACTTCCCCTTACCTAACACCTGACTATACACTGCTAACCTTTAGTGTAACAGATGAGCACACATACCTGCTAGCACTGATACACATTATACCCTTCCTGGTATTATATATCACATCTAATGTCTTCCCCTTACCTGACACCTAACTACACACTGCTAACCTTCAGTGTAACAGATGAGCACACATACCTGCTAGCACTAATACACATTCTACACTCCCTGGTATTA
>NC_069499.1:1587793427-1587868427 GCF_027579735.1 Bombina bombina
AGCCTGTCTGTCTGAGGACGAGCCGGTCAGGCTCGAAAACGTTCACAATAAAGCCTGTGTATATATATATACATACACACACACATGTATACACATTTATAGACATACATACATATATACACAAAAGTGAGTACACCCCTCACATTTTTGTAAATATTTGATTATATCTTTTCATGTGACAACACTGAAGAAATGACACTTTGCTACAATGTAAAGTAGTGAGTGTACAGCCTGTATAACAGTGTAAATATGCTGTACCCTCAAAATAACTCAACACACAGCCATTAATGTCTAAATCGTTGGCAACAAAAAGGAGTACACCCCTAAGTGGAAATGTCCAAATTGAGACCAATTAGTAATTTTCCCTCCCAGGTGTCATGTGACTCATTAGCGTTACAAGGTCTCAGGTGTGTTAAATTTGGTGTTATTGCTCTCACACTCTCTCATACTGGTCACTGGAAGTTCAACATGGCACCTCATGGCAAAGATCTCTCTGAGGATCTAAAAACAAGAATTATTGCTCTATATAAAGATGGCCTAGGCTATAAGAAGATTGCCAAGACCCTGAAACTGAGCTACAGCACGGTGGGCAAGACCATACAGCAGTTTCACAGGACAGGTTCCACTCAGAACAGGCCTCACCATGGTCGACCAAAGAAGTGCAGATGCTCAGCGTCATATCCAGAGGTTGTCTTTGGGAAATAGATGTATGAGTGCTGTCAACATTGCTGCAGAGGATGAAGGGGTGGGGGGGGGGTGGGGGTCAGCCTGTCAGTGCTCAGGCCATATGCCGGCCACTGCATCAAATTGGTCTGCATTGCTGTTGTCCCAGAAGGAAGCCTCTTCTAAAGATGATGCACAAGAAAGCTTGCAGTTTGTCGAAGGCCAACAGACTAAGGACATGGATTACTAGAACCATGTCCTGTGGTCCGATGGGACCAAGATTAAATTATTTGGTTCAGATGGTGTCAAGCGTGTGTGGCGGCAACCAGGTGAAGAGTAAAAAGACAAGTGTGTCTTGCCTACAGTCAAGCATGGTGGTGGAAGTGTCATGGTCTGGGCCTGCGTTAATGCTGCCAGCACTAGGGAGCTACAGTTAATTGAGGGAACCATGAATGCCAACTTGTACTGTGACATACTGAAGCAGAGCATGATCCCCTCCCTTCGGAGACTGGGCCGCAGGGAAGTATTCCAACATGATAACGACCCCAAACACACCTCCAAGATGACCACTGCCTTGCTAAATAAGCTGAGGGTAAAGGTGATGGACTGGCCAAGCATGTCTCCAGACCTAAACCCTATTGAACATCTGTGGGGCATCCTTAATTGGAAGGTGGGGGAGCGCAAGATCTCTAACATCCACCAGCTCTGTGATGTAGTCATGGAGGAGTGGAAGAGGACTCCAGTGGCAACCTGTGAAGCTCTGGTGAACTCCATGCCCAAGAGCTGGAAAATAATGGTGGCCACACAAAATATTGACACTTTGGCCCAATTTGGACATTTCCACTTAGGGGTGTACTCCTTTTTGTTGCCAACGGTTTAGACATTAATGGCTGTGTGTTGAGTTATTTTGAGGGGACAGCAAATTTACACTGTTATACAGGCTGTACACTAACTACTTTACATTGTAGCAAAGTGTCATTCCTTCAGTGTTGTCACATGAAAAGATATAAGAAAATATTTACAAAAATGTGAGGGGTGTACTCACTTTTGTGAGATACTGTGTGTGTGTGTGTGTATGTATGTGTGTATATGTATATATATATGTATATATATATGTATATATATATGTATATATATATATATATATATATATATATATATATATATATATATATATATATATATATATATATATATACACACACATACAGTTGTGCTCATAAGTTAACATACCCTGGCAGAATTTATGATTTCTTGGCCATTTTTCAGAGAATATGAATGATAACACAAAAACTTTTCTTTCCCTCATGATTCGTGTTTGGCTGAAGCCATTTATTATTAATCAACTGTGTTTACTCTTTTTAAACCAGAATGACAACAGAAACTACCCAAATGACCCTGATCAAAAGTTTACATACCCTGGTGATTTTGGCCTGATAACATGCACACAAGTTGACACAAAGGGGTTTGAATGGCTATTAAAGGTAACCATCCTCACCTGTGATCTGTTTGCTTGTAATTAGTGTGTGTGTATAAAAGGTCAATGAGTTTCTGGACTCCTGACAGACCCTTGCATCTTTCATCCAGTGCTGCACTGATGATTCTGGATTCTGAGTCATGGGGAAAGCAAAATAATTGTCAAAGGATCTGCGGTAAAAGGTAGTTGAACTGTATAAAACAGGAAAGGGATATAAAAAGATATCCAAGGAATTGAGAATGCAAAATGAAAATGAGGGGTTCTGTTAAAACCAAACCACAGTCAGGTAGACCAACTAAAATTTCAGCCACAACTGCCAGGAAAATTGTTCAGGATGCAAAGACAAACCCACAAATAACTTCAGGTGAAATACAGGACATGTGGTGTGGCTGATTCAAGACAATAAGGATGCACTTGTAAGGTTTAAACGGTATGTCTGTTAAACCTTGTGTTTATAAATTATAGTTTTGTAGCTGAGATTTGCTTCTAAGGAGAAATGTTATTAACCTTAGCAATGAACAAAATCAGCAGATTAAATTAAGTGTTGCAAGGGTTCTCATTTAACATGAAAACGAATTGTGTAGAGACAAGCAAGTAATATAAATATATGCCCAGGAATAGATACTTTGAATAATTTTAGAGTTCAGGAAAATGTATACAAATGTATCTGAATGTGAGAACAAGAGGTTTGTTTCAAGCAAAGCACAGTAATATAGTAGTAAAAGTTCAAGCAATCATACAAACAATCGGCTAGATTACGAGTTTTGCGCTAGGCTTAAAAAGCAGCATTGGCCGGTCCTAACGCTGCTTTTTAATGCCCGCTGGTATTACGAGTCTTGCAGGTACAGGTGTTCCGCTCATTTTCTTGGCCAGACTTGGAAATACCGCAAATCCAGTTACGTAATTTGCGTATCCTATTTTTTCAATGGGACTTGCATAGCGCCGGTATTACGAGTCTGACAAAAAGTGAGCGGTAGACCCTCTCCTGTCAAGACTGGTAACGCATTTTAAAGTCAGTAGTTAAGAGTTTTACACTACAACGCCGTAGCATAAAACTCTTAACTAAAGTGCTAAAAAGTACACTAACACCCATAAACTACCTATTAACCCCTAAACCAAGGCCCCCCACATCACAAACATTATAATAAAATGTTTAACCCCTAATCTGCCAAACCGGACATTTCCGCAACTATAATAAATATATTAACCCCTAAACCACCGCACTTCCGCCTCGCAAACATTAGTTAAATATTATTAACCCCTAATCTGCCGCCTCCAATGTCGCCGCCACTATACTAAAGTTATTAACCCCTAAATCTAAGTCTAACCCTAACCCCCCCTAATTTAAATATAATTACAATAAATCTAAATAAAATTTCTATCATTAACTAAATTATTCCTATTTAAAACTAAATACTTACCTATAAAATAAACCCTAAGCTAGCTACAATATAACTAATAGTTACATTGTATCTAACTTAGGGTTTATTTTTATTTTACAGGCAAGTTTGTATTTATTTTAACTAGGTACAATAGTTATTAAATAATTAACTATTTAATAACTACCTAGCTAAAATAAATACAAACGTACCTGTAAAATAAAACTTAACCTAAGTTACAATTACACCTAACACTACACTATAATTAAATTAATTCCCTAAATTAAATACAATTATCTAAAGTACAAAAACAAACACTAAATTACAGAAAGTAAGAAACAAATTACAAGATTTTTAAACTAATTACACCTAATCTAATCCCCCTAACAAAATAAAAAAGCCCCCCCCCATAAAAAAACCCCCTACCCTACACTAAATTACAAAAAGCCCTCAAAAGGGCCTTTTGCGGGGCATTGCCCCAAAGTACCTGTAAAAAAATAAAAATACAAATCCCCCCAACATTTAAAACCCACCACCCACACAACCAATCCTACTCTAAAACCCCCCCAATACCCCCTTAAAAAAACCTAACACTAACCCCTTGAAGATCACCTTACCAGGAGACGTCTTTATCCAACCGGGCCGAAGTCCTCAACAAAGCCGGGAGACGTCTTCATCCAAGCCAGGCGAAGTGGTCCTCCAGACGGGCAGAAGTCTTCATCCATCCGGCGTGGAGCGGGTCCATCTTCAAGACATCCGACGCGGAGCTTCCTCTTCATCAGCCAATAGGATTGAGCTTGCATTCTATTGGCTGATTGGATCAGCCAATAGGATTGAACTTCAATCCTATTGGCTGATTGCATCAGCCAATAGGATTTTTTTCTACCTTAATTCTGATTGGCTGATTTTATTATATATTATATTATTATTATATCAGCCAATCGGAATTGAATGGACGCCATCTTGGATGACGTCACTTAAAGGTACCTTCATTCTGTGTTAGCCTTCGGATGAAGAGGATGCTCCGTGTCGGATGTCTTGAAGATGGACCCGCTCCGCGCCGGATGGATGAAGATAGAAGATGCCGTCTGGAGGACCACTTCGCCCGGCTTGGATGAAGACTTCTCCCGGCTTTGTTGAGGACTTCAACCTGATTGGATGAAGACGTCTCCCGGTAAGGTCATCTTCAAGGGGTCAGTGTTAGGTTATTTTAAGGGGGTATTGGGTGGGTTTTAGAGTAGGGTTGGTTGTGTGGGTGGTGGGTTTTAATGTTGGGGGGGATTTGTATTTTTTTTACAGGTAAAAGAGCTGATTACTTTGGGGCAATGCCTCGCAAAAGTGTAATTTAGTGTAGGGTAGGGTTTTTTTTTTATTTTGGGGGGGGGTTATTTTGTTAGGGGGATTAGATTAGGTGTAATTAGATTAAAAATCTTGTAATTTTGTTTATTTTCTGTAATTTAGTGGGGGTTTTTTTGTACTTTAGATAATTTTATTTAATTGTATTTAATTAAGGGAAATAATTTAATTGTAGTGTTAGGTGTAATTGTAACTTAGGTTAGGTTTTATTTTACAGGTAACTTTGTATTTATTTTAGCTAGGTAGTTATTAAATAGTTAATAACTATTTAATAACTATTGTGCCTAGTTAAAATAAATACAAACTTGCCTGTAAAATAATAAAAAACCCTGAGATAGCTACAATGTAACTATTAGTTATATTGTAGCTAGCTTAGGGTTTATTTTATAGGTAAGTATTTAGTTTTAAATAGGAATTATTTAGTAAATGATAGGAATTTTTATTTAGATTTCTTTTAATTATATTTAAGTTAGGGGGTGTTAGGGTTAGATTTAGGTTTAGGGATTAATACATTTAGTATAGTGGCAACGACATTGGGGGCGGCAGATTAGGGGTTAATAAATGTATGTAGGTGGCGGCGATGATAGGGTTGGCAGATTAGGGGTTAATAATATTTAACTAATGTTTGCAAGGTGGGAGTGCGGCGGTTTAGGGGTTAATATGTTTATTGTAGTGGCGGCGACGTTGGGGGCAGCAGATTAGGGGCTAATAAGTGTAGGTAGGTGGCAGCGACATTGGGGGCGGCAGAGTAGGGGTTAATAAATATAATGTAGGGTTCAACGATGTTGAGGGCAGCAGATTAGGGATTCATAAGTATAATGTAGGTGGCGGCGGTGTCCGAAGTGGCAGATTAGGGATTAATAATTATAATGTAGGTGTCGGCGATGTCGGGGGCAGCAGATTAGGGGTGTTTAGACTCAGGGTTCATGTTAGGGTGTTGGTGTAGACATAAAATGTATTTCCCCATAGGAATCAATGGGGCTGCGTTAAGGAGTTTTATGCTGCTTTTTTGCAGGTGTTAGACTTTTTTTCAGCCGGCTCTCCCCGTTGATTCCTATGGGGAAATCATGCACAAGCACGTTACACCAGCTCACCGCTAACGTAAGCAGCGCTGGTATTGGAGTGCGGTAAAGAGCAAAATTTTGCTCAACGCTCACTTCTTGTCTGGTTTGTAAAAACCCGTAATACCAGCACTGTCTGTAAGTGAGCGGTGAGCATAAACTGCTCGTTAGCACCGCACAGCCTCTAACGCAAAACTCGTAATCTAGGCGAATGTCAGGTAATTCCTTATACAAAAGTTATACTTGTGGTGTCAGGCTTGCAAATAGATGCACAACAGAAAGCTGAAATGAAGAGGATTGCAGTCTGTTAAATGGAGGTTTGTTATCCAAATATCCCAGCTGCTTCAGAGATGTGTGTAGATTCACAAAAAGCACGATTCCTAGCAAGCTGACAGGAGGTCAGAAGCCAGAATGAGGCTGATAGGCACAGGAAATCACTCAGGAATGAATTGAGGAAAAACGGCAAATAAATCACTGTTTTAATACAAAAGGAAACTGAATAAATGTTTCCAAAAATCTTATGAAAAGGTAGCCTGATTTGAAGTTGTTAAATCCAGAGTAAGTTACAGCTAGACTATTAACAAAATACTCAAGCAATGTCTGCTCAAAGGAAGTGAGGTTTAGTAGCTTAGGAGAGAAAGGGATGGAGAGAGACTTAAAGGTACAGCATCCTTACAGCACTTGAAGAAAGATGGGCTGCATGGCCGAGTTGCCAGAAGAAAGCCATTACTACGCAAATGCCACAAATTATCCCGCTTACAATACGCCAAACAGCACAGACAAGCCTCAAACCTTCTGGCACAAAGTCATTTGGAGTGATGAGACCAAAATTGAGCTTTTTGGCCACAACCATAAATGCTACATTTGGAGAGGAGTGAACAAGGCCTATGATGAAAGGTACACCATTCCTACTGTGAAATACAGAGGTGGATCGCTGATGTTTTGGGGATGTGTGAGCTACAAAGACACAGGAAATTTGGTCAGAATTGATGGCAAGTAGTGATGTCGCGAATAGTTCGCGGGCGAATAGTTCCCGGCGAACATAGCATGTTCGTGTTCGCCGTGGTGGGCGAACATATGCGATGTTCGATCCGCCCCCTATTCTTTATCATTGAGTAAACTTTGACCCTCTACCTCACAGTCAGAACACACATTACAGCCAATCAGCAGCAGACCCTCCCTCCCAGACCCTCCCACCTCCTGGACAGCATCCATTTTAGATTCATTTGGAAGCTGCATTCTTAGTGAGAGGAGGGACAGTGTAGCTGCTGCTGATTTAATAGGGAAATCGATAGCTAGGCTAGTGTATTCAGTGTCCACTACAGTCCTGAGGGACTCATCTGATCTCTGCTGTAAGGACAGCACCCCAAAAAGCCCTTTTTAGGGCTAGAACATCAGTCTGCTTTTTTTTTTTTTCCTGTGTAATCTAATTGCAGTTGCCTGCCTGCCAGAGTGTGTGTCAGGCCCACAGCGTATACTGTGCCCACTTGCCCAGTGCCACCACTCATATCTGGTGTAACAGTAGTGTAGATTTTAAAAAAACAACACTTTTTTGACTGTGAAATAATAGCAGACAGCTGCCAGTACCCAAGATGGCCACCAATAAGGCAGATGGGGAGGGTTAGAGAGCTGTTTTGGGGGGGATCAGGGAGGTTGGGGGCTAAGGGGGGATGCTACACCACAGCATATGTAAATATGCTAAAAAAAATGTAAAAACCTTTTTAGTACTGGCAGACTTTCTGCCAGTACTTAAGATGGCGGGGACAATTGTGGGGTGGGGGAGGGAAGGGAGCTGTTTGGGAGGGATCAGGGGGTCTGATGTGTCAGGTGGGAGGCTGATCTCTACACTAAAGCTAAAATTAACCCTGCAAGCTCCCTACAAACTACCTAATTAACCCCTTCACTGCTAGCCATAATACACGTGTGATGCGCAGCAGCATTTAGTGGCCTTCTAATTACCAGAAAGCAACGCCAAAGTCATATATGTCTGCTATTTCTGAACAAAGGGGATCCCAGAGAAGCATTTACAACCATTTGTGCCATAATTGCACAAGCTGTTTGTAAATAATTTCAGTGAGAAACCTAAAATTGCGAAAAAATTTTAGTTTTTTTTTAAATTTGATCACATTTGGCGGTAAAATGGTGGCATTAAATATACCAAAATGGGCCTAGATCAATACTTTGGGTTGTCTACTACACTACACTTAAGCTAAAATTAACTCTACAAGCTGCCTACATGCTCCCTAATTAACCCCTTCACTGCTGGGTATAAAACACGTGTGGTGCGCAGTGGCATTTAGCAGCCTTCTAATTACCAAAAAGCAACGCCAAAGCCATATAAGTCTGCTATAATGGCATGTCTGGCACACAGTGTTGGGGCAAGGGTCCATCTGACCACTGATACCTGGTCTGCAAAGCATGGTCAGGGCAGGTATATCACCTACACTGCGCACTGTGAAGCGGGCGTAACCCTTACACTACCTGATCGATACAACATCATACCTGATGTTTTAAAGCACGTTATTACAAACAATTTAGGAATGTTAGGTGATTTATTCCCTTTATGGATTAAAACCAGACTCTGCATCAACTATGTAATTTTCCATGGGAGTTTTGCCATGGATCCCCCTCCGGCATGCCACAGTCCAGGTGTTAGTCCCCTTGAAACAACTTTTCCATCACTATTGTGGCCAGAAAGAGTCCCTGTGGGTTTTAAAATTCGCCTGCCTATTGAAGTCTATGGCGGTTCACCCGGTTCGCCAGGTCGCAAACTTTTGTGGAAGTTCACGTTCGCGAACCCAAATTTTTATGTTTGCGACATCACTAATAGTGATGTCACGAACTGTTCGCCGGAGAACAGTTCCTGGCGATCTTAGCTTGTTCGCGTTCGCCGTGGCGGGCGAACATATGCGATGTTCGATCCGCCCCCTATTCGTCATCATTAAGGAAACTTTGAGCCTGTATCTCACAGTCTGCAGACACATTTCAGCCAATCAGCAGCAGACACTCCCTCACAGACCTTCCCAGCTCCTGGGCAGCAGCCATTTTAGATTCATTACAATCCTTCATTCTTAGTGAGTGGAGGTTTAGTGCTGCTGCTGATATTATAGGGAAATAGATAGCTAGGCTAGTGTATTTAGTGTCCACTACAGTCCTGAAGGACTCATCTAATCTCTGCTGTAAGGACAGCACCCTAAAAAGCCCTTTTTAGGACTAGAACTTCAGCCCAAAAAGCCCGATCTTCAGTCGTATTTTTTTTTTTTTTTTTAATTTTATTTGCATTTGCCTGCCTGTCAGCCTGTGTGTGAAGCTCACAGCATATACTGTGATTAGTGCCACCACTGATATCTGCTTAACATTAGTGTAAATTTAAACAAAAAAAAACTTTTACATCATTTTGCTAGTGTAATCTAATTTCATTTTCCATCAGGCCTGTGTGTCAGGCCCACATCATATACTGTGATTAATAGCTCTGTTTTCCACCACTTATATCTGTGTAATTTTTTTTAAAAAAAAACTTTTACATCAGTCTTCTAGTGTTATTTAATTTTAGTTGCCAGGCCAGCCTGCCACTAGTGCCAGCCTGTGTGTCAGGCTGCCAGCATATACTGTGCCAACTTCCATCCTCAGTGCCACCACTCCTATCTGTTGTAACATTAGTGTAACTTTAAAAAAAAAAAAAACTTTACATTATTCTGCTAGTGTTATTTAATTGCAGTTGCCTGTCTGCCAGCGTGTGTGCCAGGCCCACTTTCCAACTAGTGCCACAAATCATATTTGTTTTAACAGTAGTGTAAATATTTAAAATAAAAACTTTTTTGACTGTGAATCATCAGTCTGCTAGTGCAATTGAATTACAGTTGCCTGCCTGCCTGCCAGCGTGTGTGCCAGGCCCACTTGCCAACTAGTACCACCAATCATATTTGTTATAACAGTATTGTTAATATTTAAAATAAAAACTTTTTTGACTGTGAAACATCAGTCTGCTAGTGTAATATAATTGCAGTTGCCTGCCAGCGTGTGTGCCAGGCCCACTTGCCAACTAGTGCCACCAATCATATTTGTTATAACAGTATTGTAAATATTTAAAATAAAAACTTTTTTGACTGTGAATCATCAGTCTGCTACTGCAATTGAATTACAGTTGCCTGCCTGCGAGCGTGTGTGCCAGGCCCACTTGCCAACTAGTGCCACCAATCATATTTGTTATAACAGTATTGTAAATATTTAAAAAAAAAACTTTTTTGACTGTGAAACATCAGTCAGCTAGTGTAATCTAATTGCAGTTGCCTGCCTCCCAGCGTGTGTGCCAGGCCCAATTGCCAACTAGTGCCACCAATCATATTTGTTATAACAGTAGTGTAAATATTTTTGACTGTGAAACATCAGTCTGCTTTTTTGTGTCAGGCTCACAGCGTATACTGTGCCCACTTGCCCAGTGCCACTACTCTAAATTTGTTTAATAGTAGTGTACGTGTACATTTAAAAAAAAATGACAGGCAGAGGCAGGCCACCCCGCAGGTGCCGTCATGGTCGTGGTGCTGTGATTCCCTTAGACCCTACAACTATGCTCAATGTTCAGAGGCCACATGCCATGGACGCGAAAAGTTCTGAGGAGGACCTAGTTGAATGGCTAACACAGGACACCCAATCTTCTAC
Organism: Bombina bombina; assembly: GCF_027579735.1. Lineage (NCBI taxonomy): Eukaryota > Metazoa > Chordata > Amphibia > Anura > Bombinatoridae > Bombina > Bombina bombina. Next base: position 1,587,804,023 of record NC_069499.1, read on the forward strand.
AGCTTCCGCTCCTAGTCCTAACCTTGACGCACCATCCACCTCCAGCTTAGCTTCGGGCACCTCTCAAGTGACCAGTGCCACTTGCCCGTCTGCCGCCACCACCAACACTAGCACCACAGCCGCTTCACTTGATCTTTCAGAGGAGTTATTGACACATCAGTTGGAAGAAATGAGTGATGCGCAACCATCATTGACAGAGGATGTAGATAACAGTGATATGTCTCAGTCAGGCAGCATTACAGACATGGACATACGGTGTGATGATGATGATGATGATGATGTTGTACCCGCTGCTGCTTCCTTTGTTGATTTGTCAGATACAAGTGAAGCGGTTGATGATGTTGTGTCCGTGGATGTCACGTGGGTGCCCGCTAGAAGAGAAGAAGAAGAGGAGGAAAGTTCAGATGGGGAGACAGAGAGGAGGAGGAGGAGACGAGTTGAAAGCAGGGGGAGGTCGTCACAAAGAGCTAGTGGCACAGTCAGACAGCATGCATCGGCACCCGGGGTCAGCCAGACAGCACGCCAATCAACGCATGCTGTTGCCACCACCAGAATGCCGTCATCGAAGAGCTCAGCAGTGTGGCATTTTTTTGTGTGTCTGCCTCTGACAACAGCGATGCCATTTGCAACTTGTGCCAAAAGAAACTGAGTCGTGGGAAGTCCAACACCCACCTAGGTACAACTGCTTTGCGAAGGCACACGGTCTCACATCACAAACGCCGATGGGAAGAACACATGAGTAGAAGCAGCACACAAACTCAAAGCCGCCATCCTCCTCCTGGTCCAGCATCTTCAGCCACGTCAACCACTGCTGTCCTCCTTGCCCCCTCTCAACCATCCTCCACTCAGTCTCTCTTACGTAGCAGTTCCTGGTCATCTGCCCACAGTCAGGTGTCTGTCAAGGACATGTTTGAGTGTAAGAAGCCAATTTCCCAAAGTCACCCCCTTGCCTGGCGTCTGACAGCTGGCTTGTCTGAACTCTTAGCCTGCCAGCTTTTACCATACAAGCTGGTGGAGTCTGAGGCGTTCAAAAAATTTGTTGCTATTGGGACACCGCAGTGGAAGGTACCCGGCCGAAATTTCTTTTCACAAAAGGCAATCCCCAACCTGTACTCGATGTGCGAAAGGAAGTAATGGCATGTTTGGCACACAGCATTGGGGCAAGGGTCCATCTGACCACTGATAGCTGGTCTGCAAAGCATGGTCAGGGCAGGTATATCACCAACACTGCACATTGGGTAAACCTGCTGATGGCTGACAAGCATGGAATGCGTGGCTCTGCAGAGGAGTTGGTGACACCGCCACGACTTGCAGGCAGGCCTGCTGCTACCTCATCTACTCCTCCTACTCCATCCTCTTCCATAACCTCTTCCTCGGCTGAGTCCTCTTCTGCTGCTGCGTCTTGCTCCACATCATCGGCACCCCCCCAGCTCCCCAGGTACTATTCCACATCCCGGATACGGCAGTGTCACGCCATCTTGGGGTTGACTTGCCTGAAAGCCAAGAGTCACGCCGCACCAGCACTCCTGTCCGCCCTGAACGCACAGGTGGATCAGTAGCTGACTCTGCACCAACTGGAGATTGGCAAAGTTGTTTCTGACAATGGAAGAAATTTGTTGGCGGCATTGAAATTGGGCAAGTTGACACATGCCGTGCATGGCACATGTGTGTAATTTGATTGTACAACGATTTGTGCATAAGTACCCAGGCTTACAGGATGCCCTGAAGCAGACCAGGAAGGTGTGTGGCCATTTCAGGCATTCCTACATGGCCATGGCGCACTTGTCAGATATCCAGCGGTGAAACAACCTGCCAGTGAGGCGCTTGATTTGCGACAGCCCGACACGGTGGAATTCAACACTCCTAATGTTCGACCGCCTGCTCCAACAAGAAAAAGCTGTTAACGAGTATTTATATGACCGGGTGCTAGGACAGCCTCTGGGGAGCTGGGGATTTTTTGCCACGTTACTGGACTCTCATGCGCAATGCCTGTAGGCTCATGCGTCCTTTTGAGGAGGTGACAAACCTAGTCAGTTGCACCGAAGGCACCATCAGTGACATCATACCATTTGTTTTCTTCCTGAAGCGTGCCCTGTGAAGAGTGCTGGATCAGGCCGTAGATGAGCGTGAAGAGGAAGAGTTGTGGTGTCCATCACCACCAGAAACAGCCTTATTAGCATCGCTTGCTGGACCAGCGGCAACGCAGGAAGAGGATTGTGAGGAAGAGGAGTCAGAGGAGGAATGTGGCTTTGAGGAGGAGGAGGAAGACCAAGCACAACAGGCATCCCAGGGTGCTCGTTGTTGTCACCTATCTGGTTCCCGTGGTGTTGTACGTGGCTGGGGGGAAGAAGATAACTTCAGTGAGGATGAGGATGATTAGCTCGGCATCCAACCTTGTGCAAATGGGGTCTTTCATGCTGTCATGCCTGTTGAGGGACCCTCGTATAAAAAAGCTGAAGGAGAACGACCTGTACTGGGTGTCCACGCTACTAGACCCCCGGTATAAGCATAAAGTGACTGAAATGTTCTCAAATTCCCGCAAGTCGGAAAGGATGGAGCAGTTCAAAAATAAATTAAAAAGTATGCTTTACACAGCGTATAAGGGTGAAGTCACAGCACAACAGGGATCTAACAGGGGAAGAGATGAAAGTAATCCTCCTCCTCCTCCCACAACCACGCCGGCAAGGACAGGACGCTTTCCAGACGTGTTGTTGATGGAGGACATGCAGACCTTTTTAACTCCTATGCAAAGCCACAGCCCGTCGGGATCCAGCCTCAGAGAAAGACTCAACCGACAGGTAGCAGACTACCTCGCATTAACTGCGGATCTCGACACTCTGAGGAGCGATGGACCCCTTGACTACTGGGTGCGCAGGCTTGACCTGTGGCCTGAGCTATCCCAATTTGCAATCGAACTTCTGACCTGCCCCGCTTCAAGTGTCCTGTCAGAAAGGACCTTCAGTGCAGCAGGAGGTATTGTCACTGAGAAGAGAAGTTGCCTAGGTCAAAAAAGTCTTGATTATCTCACCTTTATTAAAATGAATGAGGGATGGATCCCGAAGGGACTGACATTGTGCGATACATTAGAGTAAAAAAGGCATGATGAGATGACAAGCTGCCTTGGGCTACAAATGGTACACACGCTGCTGTATTTTATCTTTGAATGCTGGATGACTTGCGCGACTTATCCGCCAACAACTAAGGTTCAAGCTACAATGTTTTAGGGCACTTTCTAACTGTCAAACAAACATCAATTTTTCTGGCCGCTGCTACAGCAGCGGCTGCAACAATACCTAATTTTTCATTCATTTGTACATGCCTAATTTTTCTGGCCTCTGGTGCTGCACTGTGGCTACAAAACCCAAACCAAAAAAAAAAGGCACATAACAGTGATTAAACTGTTAAGAATAGTACTACTTAACATACCACTCATATCTGGTGGCACAGTAGATTGCACGCTCAGTGCCAAAAAAATTTGAGGACCGACCAAGCATCTTTTTCCATCTCCCGGTTCCTAAAATCGATGCCATATCTGTACTCTATTGTGCATAAGAAGGGCATATGTGGTGTTTCATGCTGTTGTGCCTGTTGAGGGTCGTGGACCATCGTATAAAAAGGCTGAAGGAGAACGACCTGTACTGGGTGTCCAAGCATCTTTTTCCATCTCCCGGTTCCTAAATATTATCTCCGGGTTCCTAAAATCGATGCCATACCTGTACTCTATTGTGCAAAAGGATGGCATATGTGGTGTTTCATGCTGTTGTGCCTGTTGAGGGTCGTGGACCATCGTATAAAAAGGCTGAAGGAGAACGACCTGTACTGGGTGTCCAAGCATGTTTTTTGTTCAATTTCCCGGTTCCTAAAAATTATCTCCGGGTTCCTAAAATCGATGCCATACCTGTACTCTATTGTGCAAAAGGATGGCATATGTGGTGTTTCATGCTGTTGTGCCTGTTGAGGGTCGTGGACCATCGTATAAAAAGGCTGAAGGAGAACGACCTGTACTGGGTGTCAAAGCATCTTTTTCCATCTCCCGGTTCCTTCCTAAAAATTGTCTCCGGGTTCCTAAAATCAATGCCATACCTGTACTCTATTGTGCAAAAGGATGGCATATGTGGTGTTTCATGCTGTTGTGCCTGTTGAGGGTCGTGGACCATCGTATAAAATGGCTGAAGGAGAACGACCTGTACTGGGTGTCCAAGCATGTTTTTTGTTCAATTTCCCGGTTCCTCAAAATTATCTCCGGGTTCCTAAAATCGATGCCATACCTGTACTCTATTGTGCAAAAGGATGGCATATGTGGTGTTTCATGCTGTTGTGCCTGTTGAGGGTCAGGGACCCTCATATAAAAAGGCTGAAGGAGAAAGACCTGTACTGGGTGTCCAAGCATCTTTTTCCATCTCCCGGTTCCTAAAAATTATCTCCGGGTTCCTAAAATCGATGCCATACCTGTACTCTATTGTGCAAAAGGAAGTAACCTTACCATGGGTCGCAGCCCGCATGTTTTATTGTTATACTTTGTCAGGGTAATCATGCAGGCCATATAGACCTCCCCCGATAGGGGGAGTAACAGGGATTAAACTGCTAAGAATAGTACTACTTAACACAACCTAGTTACCATGGGTCCAAGACCGTAATTTTCATTATTATACTTTGTCAGGGTAATCAGGCAGGCCATATAGACCTCCCCCGATAGGGGGAGTAACAGGGATTAAACTGCTAAGAATAGTACTACTTAACACAACCTAGTTACCATGGGTCCCAGACCACATGTTTTGTTGTTATACTTTGTCAAGGTAATCATGCAGGCCATATAGACCTCCACCGATATGGGGAGTAACAGGTATTAAACTGCTAAGAACAGTACTACTTAACACAACCTAGTTACCATGGGTCCCAGACCGCATGTCTTGTTGATATACTTTGTCAGGGTAATCATGCAGGCCATATAGACCTCCCCCGATAGGGGGAGTTACAGGGATTAAAGTGCTAAGAATAGTACTACTTAACACAACCTAGTTACCATGGGTCCCAGACCGCATGTTTTGTTTTTATACTTTGTCAGGGTAATCATGCAGGCCATATAGACCTCCCCAGATAGGGGGAGTAACAGGGATTAAAGTGCTAAGAATAATACTACTTAACACAACCTAGTTACCATGGGTCCCAGACCGCATGTTTTGTTTTTATACTTTGTCAGGGTAATCATGCAGGCCATATAGACCTCCCCAGATAGGGGGAGTAACAGGGATTAAAGTGCTAAGAATAATACTACTTAACACAACCTAGTTACCATGGGTCCAAGACCGCATTTTTCATTATTATACTTTGTCAGGGTAATCAGGCAGGCCATATAGACCTCCCCCGATAGGGGGAGTAACAGGGATTAAACTGCTAAGAATAGTACTACTTAACACAACCTAGTTACCATGGTTCCCAGACCGCATGTTTTATTAGATTAATCCCTGTTACTCCCCCTATCGGGGGAGGTCTATATGGCCTGCCTGATTACCCTGACAAAGTATAACAATAAGACATGCGGGCTGGGACCCATGGTAAGGTTGTGTTAAGTAGTACTATTCTTAGCAGTTTAATCCCTTTTACTCCACCTAAGAATAGTACTACTTAACACAACCTTACCATGGGTCACAGACCGCATGTCTTATTGTTATACTTTGTCAGGGTAATTATATATCATCGACGGATGAAGGCGTGAGCCGAAACGCATCTGACTATTCCCTGAGTTACAGGTATTAAACTGCTAAGAACAGTACTACTTAACACAACCTAGTTACCATGGGTCCCAGACAACATGTTTTGTTGTTATACTTTGTCAAGGTAATCAGGCAGGCCATATAGACCTCCCCCGATAGGGGGAGTTACAGGGATTAAAGTGCTAAGAATAGTACTACTTAACACAACCTAGTTACCATGGGTCCCAGACAACATGTTTTGTTGTTATACTTTGTCAAGGTAATCATGCAGGCCATATAGACCTCCACCGATATGGGGAGTAACAGGTATTAAACTGCTAAGAACAGTACTACTTAACACAACCTAGTTACCATGGGTCCCAGACCGCATGTCTTGTTGATATACTTTGTCAGGGTAATCATGCAGGCCATATAGACCTCCCCCGATAGGGGGAGTAACATGGATTAAAGTGCTAAGAATAGTACTAATATAAACACAACCTAGTTACCATGGGTCCCAGACCGCATGTCTTGTTGATATACTTTGTCAGGGTAATCATGCAGGCCATATAGACCTCCCCCGATAGGGGAGTAACATGGATTAAAGTGCTAAGAATAGTACTAATATAAACACAACCTAGTTACCATGGGTCCCAGACCGCATGTTTTGTTGTTATACTTTGTCAGGGTAATCATGCAGGCCATATAGACCTCCCCAGATAGGGGGAGTAACAGGGATTAAAGTGCTAAGAATAATACTACTTAACACAACCTAGTTACCATGGGTCCCAGACCGCATGTCTTGTTGTTATACTTTGTCAGGGTAATCATGCAGGCCATATAGACCTCCCCCGATAGGGGGAGTAACAGGGATTAAACTGCTAAGAATAGTACTAATTAACACAACCTAGTTACCATGGTTCCCAGACCGCATGTTTTATTAGTTTAATCCCTGTTACTCCCCCTATCGGGGGAGATCTATATGGCCTGCCTGATTACCCTGACAAAGTATAACAATAAGACATGCGGGCTAGGACCCATGGTAAGGTTGTGTTAAGTAGTACTATTCTTAGCAGTTTAATCCCTTTTACTCCACCTAAGAAAAGTACTACTTAACACAACCTTACCATGGGTCACAGACCGCATGTCTTATTGTTATACTTTGTCAAGGTAATTATATATCATCGACGGATGAAGGCGTGAGCCGAAACGCGTCTGACTATTCCCTGCTACATGTAGTCTGTTTTTATGTCATTGTTATCTCTCCTAGTGATGCCAGCAATAAATGTGCTCATTTGTTTTGCAAATAACTTCTGTGCCTGAGACCAGCTTCTTTTGTTACTGTATTAATTATATATCATGCAGGCCATATAGACCTCCCCCGATAGGGGGAGTTACAGGGATTAAAGTGCTAAGAATAGTACTACTTAACACAACCTAGTTACCATGGGTCCCAGACCGCATGTTTTGTTGTTATACTTTGTCAAGGTAATCATGCAGGCCATATAGACCTCCACCGATATGGGGAGTAACAGGTATTAAACTGCTAAGAACAGTACTACTTAACACAACCTAGTTACCATGGGTCCCAGACCGCATGTCTTGTTGTTATACTTTGTCAGGGTAATCATGCAGGCCATATAGACCTCCCCAGATAGGGGGAGTAACAGGTATTAAAATGCTAAGAACAGTACTACTTAACACAACCTAGTTACCATGGGTCCCAGACCGCATGTCTTGTTGATATACTTTGTCAGGGTAATCATGCAGGCCATATAGACCTCCCCCGATAGGGGGAGTAACATGGATTAAAGTGCTAAGAATAGTACTAATATAAACACAACCTAGTTACCATGGGTCCCAGTCCGCATGTTTTGTTGTTATACTTTGTCAAGGTAATCATGCAGGCCATATAGACCTCTCCCGATATGGGGGAGTAACAGGTATTAAACTGCTAAGAACAGTACTACTTAACACAACCTAGTTACCATGGGTCCCAGACCGCATGTCTTGTTGTTATACTTTGTCAGGGTAATCATGCAGGCCATATAGACCTCCCCAGATAGGGAGAGTAACAGGTATTAAAATGCTAAGAACAGTACTACTTAACACAACCTAGTTACCATGGGTCCCAGACCGCATGTCTTGTTGATATACTTTGTCAGGGTAATCATGCAGGCCATATAGACCTCCCCCGATAGGGGGGAGTAACATGGATTAAAGTGCTAAGAATAGTACTAATATAAACACAACCTAGTTACCATGGGTCCCAGACCGCATGTTTTGTTGTTATACTTTGTCAAGGTAATCATGCAGGCCATATAGACCTCTCCCGATATGGGGAGTAACAGGTATTAAACTGCTAAGAACAGTACTACTTAACACAACCTAGTTACCATGGGTCCCAGACCGCATGTCTTGTTGTTATACTTTGTCAGGGTAATCATGCAGGCCATATAGACCTCCCCAGATAGGGGGAGTAACAGGGATTAAAGTGCTAAGAATAATACTACTTAACACAACCTAGTTACCATGGGTCCCAGACCGCATGTCTTGTTGTTATACTTTGTCAGGGTAATCATGCAGGCCATATAGACCTCCCCCGATAGGGGGAGTAACAGGGATTAAACTGCTAAGAATAGTACTACTTAACACAACCTAGTTACCATGGTTCCCAGACCGCATGTTTTATTAGTTTAATCCCTGTTACTCCCCCTATCGGGGGAGATCTATATGGCCTGCCTGATTACCCTGACAAAGTATAACAATAATACATGCGGGGTAGGACCCATGGTAAGGTTGTGTTAAGTAGTACTATTCTTAGCAGTTTAATCCCTTTTACTCCACCTAAGAAAAGTACTACTTAACACAACCTTACCATGGGTCACAGACCGCATGTCTTATTGTTATACTTTGTCAAGGTAATTATATATCATCGACGGATGAAGGCGTGAGCCAAAACGCGTCTGACTATTCCCTGCTACATGTAGTCTGTTTTTATGTCATTGTTATCTCTCCTAGTGATGCCAGCAATAAATGTGCTCATTTGTTTTGCAAATAACTTCTGTGCCTGAGACCAGCTTCTTTTGTTACTGTATTAACTATATATCATGCAGGCCATATAGACCTCCCCCGATAGGGGGAGTTACAGGGTTTAAAGTGCTAAGAATAGTACTACTTAACACAACCTAGTTACCATGGGTCCCAGACCGCATGTTTTGTTGTTATACTTTGTCAAGGTAATCATGCAGGCCATATAGACCCTCCACCGATATGGGGAGTAACAGGTATTAAACTGCTAAGAACAGTACTACTTAACACAACCTAGTTACCATGGGTCCCAGACCGCATGTCTTGTTGTTATACTTTGTCAGGGTAATCATGCAGGCCATATAGACCTCCCCAGATAGGGAGAGTAACAGGTATTAAAATGCTAAGAACAGTACTACTTAACACAACCTAGTTACCATGGGTCCCAGACCGCATGTTTTGTTGATATACTTTGTCAGGGTAATCATGCAGGCCATATAGACCTCCCCCGATAGGGGGAGTAAACATGGATTAAAGTGCTAAGAATAGTACTAATATAAACACAACCTAGTTACCATGGGTCCCAGACCGCATGTTTTGTTGTTATTACTTTGTCAAGGTAATCATGCAGGCCATATAGACCTCTCCCGATATGGGGAGTAACAGGTATTAAACTGCTAAGAACAGTACTACTTAACACAACCTAGTTACCATGGGTCCCAGACCGCATGTCTTGTTGTTATACTTTGTCAGGGTAATCATGCAGGCCATATAGACCTCCCCAGATAGGGAGAGTAACAGGTATTAAAATGCTAAGAACAGTACAACTTAACACAACCTAGTTACCATGGGTCCCAGCCCGCATGTCTTGTTGATATATTTTGTCAGGGTAATCATGCAGGCCATATAGACCTCCCCCGATAGGGGAGTAACATGGATTAAAGTGCTAAGAATAGTACTAATATAAACACAACCTAGTTACCATGGGTCCCAGACCGCATGTTTTGTTGTTATACTTTGTCAGGGTAATCATGCAGGCCATATAGACCTCCCCAGATAGGGGGGAGTAACAGGGATTAAAGTGCTAAGAATAATACTACTAACACAACCTAGTTACCATGGGTCCCAGACCGCATGTCTTGTTGTTATACTTTGTCAGGGTAATCATGCAGGCCATATAGACCTCCCCCGATAGGGGGAGTAACAGGGATTAAACTGCTAAGAAAAGTACTACTTAACACAACCTAGTTACCATGGTTCCCAGACCGCATGTTTTATTAGTTTAATCCCTGTTACTCCCCCTATCGGGGGAGATCTATATGGCCTGCCTGATTACCCTGACAAAGTATAACAATAATACATGCGGGGTAGGACCCATGGTAAGGTTGTGTTAAGTAGTACTATTCTTAGCAGTTTAATCCCTTTTACTCCACCTAAGAAAAGTACTACTTAACACAACCTTACCATGGGTCACAGACCGCATGTCTTATTGTTATACTTTGTCAAGGTAATTATATATCATCGACGGATGAAGGCGTGAGCCGAAACGCGTCTGACTATTCCCTGCTACATGTAGTCTGTTTTTATGTCATTGTTATCTCTCCTAGTGATGCCAGCAATAAATGTGCTCATTTGTTTTGCAAATAACTTCTGTGCCTGAGACCAGCTTCTTTTGTTACTGTATTAACTATATATCATGCAGGCCATATAGACCTCCCCCGATAGGGGGAGTTACAGGGTTTAAAGTGCTAAGAATAGTACTACTTAACACAACCTAGTTACCATGGGTCCCAGACCGCATGTTTTGTTGTTATACTTTGTCAAGGTAATCATGCAGGCCATATAGACCTCCACCGATATGGGGAGTAACAGGTATTAAACTGCTAAGAACAGTACTACTTAACACAACCTAGTTACCATGGGTCCCAGACCGCATGTCTTGTTGTTATACTTTGTCAGGGTAATCATGCAGGCCATATAGACCTCCCCAGATAGGGAGAGTAACAGGTATTAAAATGCTAAGAACAGTACTACTTAACACAACCTAGTTACCATGGGTCCCAGACCGCATGTCTTGTTGATATACTTTGTCAGGGTAATCATGCAGGCCATATAGACCTCCCCTGAAAGGGGGAGTAACATGGATTAAAGTGCTAAGAATAGTACTAATATAAACACAACCTAGTTACCATGGGTCCCAGACCGCATGTTTTGTTGTTATACTTTGTCAGGGTAATCATGCAGGCCATATAGACCTCTCCCGATATGGGGAGTAACAGGTATTAAACTGCTAAGAACAGTACTACTTAACACAACCTAGTTACCATGGGTCCCAGACCGCATGTCTTGTTGTTATACTTTGTCAGGGTAATCATGCAGGCCATATAGACCTCCCCAGATAGGGAGAGTAACAGGTATTAAAATGCTAAGAACAGTACTACTTAACACAACCTAGTTACCATGGGTCCCAGCCCGCATGTCTTGTTGATATATTTTGTCAGGGTAATCATGCAGGCCATATAGACCTCCCCGATAGGGGAGTAACATGGATTAAAGTGCTAAGAATAGTACTAATATAAACACAACCTAGTTACCATGGGTCCCAGACCGCATGTTTTGTTGTTATACTTTGTCAGGGTAATCATGCAGGCCATATAGACCTCCCCAGATAGGGGGAGTAACAGGGATTAAAGTGCTAAGAATAATACTACTTAACACAACCTAGTTACCATGGGTCCCAGACCGCATGTCTTGTTGTTATACTTTGTCAGGGTAATCATGCAGGCCATATAGACCTCCCCCGATAGGGGGAGTAACAGGGATTAAACTGCTAAGAATAGTACTACTTAACACAACCTAGTTACCATGGGTCCCAGACCGCATGTTTTATTAGTTTAATCCCTGTTACTCCCCCTATCGGGGGAGATCTATATGGCCTGCCTGATTACCCTGACAAAGTATAACAATAATACATGCGGGGTAGGACCCATGGTAAGGTTGTGTTAAGTAGTACTATTCTTAGCAGTTTAATCCCTTTTACTCCACCTAAGAAAAGTACTACTTAACACAACCTTACCATGGGTCCACAGACCGCATGTCTTATTGTTATACTTTGTCAAGGTAATTATATATCATCGACGGATGAAGGCGTGAGCCGAAACGCGTCTGACTATTCCCTGCTACATGTAGTCTGTTTTTATGTCATTGTTATCTCTCCTAGTGATGCCAGCAATAAATGTGCTCATTTGTTTTGCAAATAACTTCTGTGCCTGAGACCAGCTTCTTTTGTTACTGTATTAACTATATATCATGCAGGCCATATAGACCTCCCCCGATAGGGGGAGTTACAGGGTTTAAAGTGCTAAGAATAGTACTACTTAACACAACCTAGTTACCATGGGTCCCAGACCGCATGTTTTGTTGTTATACTTTGTCAAGGTAATCATGCAGGCCATATAGACCTCCACCGATATGGGGAGTAACAGGTATTAAACTGCTAAGAACAGTACTACTTAACACAACCTAGTTACCATGGGTCCCAGACCGCATGTGTTGTTGTTATACTTTGTCAGGGTAATCATGCAGGCCATATAGACCTCCCCAGATAGGGAGAGTAACAGGTATTAAAATGCTAAGAACAGTACTACTTAACACAACCTAGTTACCATGGGTCCCAGACCGCATGTCTTGTTGATATACTTTGTCAGGGTAATCATGCAGGCCATATAGACCTCCCCCGATAGGGGGAGTAACATGGATTAAAGTGCTAAGAATAGTACTAATATAAACACAACCTAGTTACCATGGGTCCCAGACCGCATGTTTTGTTGTTATACTTTGTCAGGGTAATCATGCAGGCCATATAGACCTCTCCCGATATGGGGAGTAACAGGTATTAAACTGCTAAGAACAGTACTACTTAACACAACCTAGTTACCATGGGTCCCAGACCGCATGTCTTGTTGTTATACTTTGTCAGGGTAATCATGCAGGCCATATAGACCTCCCCAGATAGGGAGAGTAACAGGTATTAAAATGCTAAGAACAGTACTACTTAACACAACCTAGTTACCATGGGTCCCAGCCCGCATGTCTTGTTGATATATTTTGTCAGGGTAATCATGCAGGCCATATAGACCTCCCCCGATAGGGGAGTAACATGGATTAAAGTGCTAAGAATAGTACTAATATAAACACAACCTAGTTACCATGGGTCCCAGACCGCATGTTTTGTTGTTATACTTTGTCAGGGTAATCATGCAGGCCATATAGACCTCCCCAGATAGGGGGAGTAACAGGGATTAAAGTGCTAAGAATAATACTACTTAACACAACCTAGTTACCATGGGTCCCAGACCGCATGTCTTGTTGTTATACTTTGTCAGGGTAATCATGCAGGCCATATAGACCTCCCCCGATAGGGGGAGTAACAGGGATTAAACTGCTAAGAATAGTACTACTTAACACAACCTAGTTACCATGGTTCCCAGACCGCATGTTTAATCCCTGTTACTCCCCCTATCGGGGGAGATCTATATGGCCTGCCTGATTACCCTGACAAAGTATAACAATAATACATGCGGGGTAGGACCCATGGTAAGGTTGTGTTAAGTAGTACTATTCTTAGCAGTTTAATCCCTTTTACTCCACCTAAGAAAAGTACTACTTAACACAACCTTACCATGGGTCACAGACCGCATGTCTTATTGTTATACTTTGTCAAGGTAATTATATATCATCGACGGATGAAGGCGTGAGCCGAAACGCGTCTGACTATTCCCTGCTACATGTAGTCTGTTTTTATGTCATTGTTATCTCTCCTAGTGATGCCAGCAATAAATGTGCTCATTTGTTTTGCAAATAACTTCTGTGCCTGAGACCAGCTTCTTTTGTTACTGTATTAACTATATATCATGCAGGCCATATAGACCTCCCCCGATAGGGGGAGTTACAGGGTTTAAAGTGCTAAGAATAGTACTACTTAACACAACCTAGTTACCATGGGTCCCAGACCGCATGTTTTGTTGTTATACTTTGTCAAGGTAATCATGCAGGCCATATAGACCTCCACCGATATGGGGAGTAACAGGTATTAAACTGCTAAGAACAGTACTACTTAACACAACCTAGTTACCATGGGTCCCAGACCGCATGTCTTGTTGTTATACTTTGTCAGGGTAATCATGCAGGCCATATAGACCTCCCCAGATAGGGAGAGTAACAGGTATTAAAATGCTAAGAACAGTACTACTTAACACAACCTAGTTACCATGGGTCCCAGACCGCATGTCTTGTTGATATACTTTGTCAGGGTAATCATGCAGGCCATATAGACCTCCCCCGATAGGGGGAGTAACATGGATTAAAGTGCTAAGAATAGTACTAATATAAACACAACCTAGTTACCATGGGTCCCAGACCGCATGTTTTGTTGTTATACTTTGTCAAGGTAATCATGCAGGCCATATAGACCTCTCCCGATATGGGGAGTAACAGGTATTAAACTGCTAAGAACAGTACTACTTAACACAACCTAGTTACCATGGGTCCCAGACCGCATGTCTTGTTGTTATACTTTGTCAGGGTAATCATGCAGGCCATATAGACCTCCCCAGATAGGGAGAGTAACAGGTATTAAAATGCTAAGAACAGTACTACTTAACACAACCTAGTTACCATGGGTCCCAGCCCGCATGTCTTGTTGATATATTTTGTCAGGGTAATCATGCAGGCCATATAGACCTCCCCCGATAGGGGAGTAACATGGATTAAAGTGCTAAGAATAGTACTAATATAAACACAACCTAGTTACCATGGGTCCCAGACCGCATGTTTTGTTGTTATACTTTGTCAGGGTAATCATGCAGGCCATATAGACCTCCCCAGATAGGGGGAGTAACAGGGATTAAAGTGCTAAGAATAATACTACTTAACACAACCTAGTTACCATGGGTCCCAGACCGCATGTCTTGTTGTTATACTTTGTCAGGGTAATCATGCAGGCCATATAGACCTCCCCCGATAGGGGGAGTAACAGGGATTAAACTGCTAAGAATAGTACTACTTAACACAACCTAGTTACCATGGTTCCCAGACCGCATGTTTTATTAGTTTAATCCCTGTTACTCCCCCTATCGGGGGAGATCTATATGGCCTGCCTGATTACCCTGACAAAGTATAACAATAATACATGCGGGGTAGGACCCATGGTAAGGTTGTGTTAAGTAGTACTATTCTTAGCAGTTTAATCCCTTTTACTCCACCTAAGAAAAGTACTACTTAACACAACCTTACCATGGGTCACAGACCGCATGTCTTATTGTTATACTTTGTCAAGGTAATTATATATCATCGACGGATGAAGGCGTGAGCCGAAACGCGTCTGACTATTCCCTGCTACATGTAGTCTGTTTTTATGTCATTGTTATCTCTCCTAGTGATGCCAGCAATAAATGTGCTCATTTGTTTTGCAAATAACTTCTGTGCCTGAGACCAGCTTCTTTTGTTACTGTATTAACTATATATCATGCAGGCCATATAGACCTCCCCCGATAGGGGGAGTTACAGGGTTTAAAGTGCTAAGAATAGTACTACTTAACACAACCTAGTTACCATGGGTCCCAGACCGCATGTTTTGTTGTTATACTTTGTCAAGGTAATCATGCAGGCCATATAGACCTCCACCGATATGGGGAGTAACAGGTATTAAACTGCTAAGAACAGTACTACTTAACACAACCTAGTTACCATGGGTCCCAGACCGCATGTCTTGTTGTTATACTTTGTCAGGGTAATCATGCAGGCCATATAGACCTCCCCAGATAGGGAGAGTAACAGGTATTAAAATGCTAAGAACAGTACTACTTAACACAACCTAGTTACCATGGGTCCCAGACCGCATGTCTTGTTGATATACTTTGTCAGGGTAATCATGCAGGCCATATAGACCTCCCCCGATAGGGGGAGTAACATGGATTAAAGTGCTAAGAATAGTACTAATATAAACACAACCTAGTTACCATGGGTCCCAGACCGCATGTTTTGTTGTTATACTTTGTCAAGGTAATCATGCAGGCCATATAGACCTCTCCCGATATGGGGAGTAACAGGTATTAAACTGCTAAGAACAGTACTACTTAACACAACCTAGTTACCATGGGTCCCAGACCGCATGTCTTGTTGTTATACTTTGTCAGGGTAATCATGCAGGCCATATAGACCTCCCCAGATAGGGAGAGTAACAGGTATTAAAATGCTAAGAACAGTACTACTTAACACAACCTAGTTACCATGGGTCCCAGCCCGCATGTCTTGTTGATATATTTTGTCAGGGTAATCATGCAGGCCATATAGACCTCCCCCGATAGGGGAGTAACATGGATTAAAGTGCTAAGAATAGTACTAATATAAACACAACCTAGTTACCATGGGTCCCAGACCGCATGTTTTGTTGTTATACTTTGTCAGGGTAATCATGCAGGCCATATAGACCTCCCCAGATAGGGGGAGTAACAGGGATTAAAGTGCTAAGAATAATACTACTTAACACAACCTAGTTACCATGGTTCCCAGACCGCATGTTTTATTAGTTTAATCCCTGTTACTCCCCCTATCGGGGGAGATCTATATGGCCTGCCTGATTACCCTGACAAAGTATAACAATAATACATGCGGGGTAGGACCCATGGTAAGGTTGTGTTAAGTAGTACTATTCTTAGCAGTTTAATCCCTTTTACTCCACCTAAGAAAAGTACTACTTAACACAACCTTACCATGGGTCACAGACCGCATGTCTTATTGTTATACTTTGTCAAGGTAATTATATATCATCGACGGATGAAGGCGTGAGCCGAAACGCGTCTGGCTATTCCCTGCTACATGTAGTCTGTTTTTATGTCATTGTTATCTCTCCTAGTGATGCCAGCAATAAATGTGCTCATTTGTTTTGCAAATAACTTCTGTGCCTGAGACCAGCTTCTTTTGTTACTGTATTAACTATATATCATGCAGGCCATATAGACCTCCCTCGATAGGGGGAGTTACAGGGTTTAAAGTGCTAAGAATAGTACTACTTAACACAACCTAGTTACCATGGGTCCCAGACCGCATGTTTTGTTGTTATACTTTGTCAAGGTAATCATGCAGGCCATATAGACCTCCACCGATATGGGGAGTAACAGGTATTAAAC
The DNA here is from genome assembly GCF_027579735.1 of Bombina bombina. Taxonomy (NCBI): domain Eukaryota; kingdom Metazoa; phylum Chordata; class Amphibia; order Anura; family Bombinatoridae; genus Bombina; species Bombina bombina. Next base: position 1,587,820,935 of record NC_069499.1, read on the forward strand.
TGCTAAGAACAGTACTACTTAACACAACCTAGTTACCATGGGTCCCAGACCGCATGTCTTGTTGTTATACTTTGTCAGGGTAATCATGCAGGCCATATAGACCTCCCCAGATAGGGGGAGTAACAGGTATTAAAATGCTAAGAACAGTACTACTTAACACAACCTAGTTACCATGGGTCCCAGACCGCATGTCTTGTTGATATACTTTGTCAGGGTAATCATGCAGGCCATATAGACCTCCCCCGATAGGGGGAGTAACATGGATTAAAGTGCTAAGAATAGTACTAATATAAACACAACCTAGTTACCATGGGTCCCATTCCGCATGTTTTGTTGTTATACTTTGTCAAGGTAATCATGCAGGCCATATAGACCTCCCCCGATATGGGGAGTAACAGGTATTAAACTGCTAAGAACAGTACTACTTAACACAACCTAGTTACCATGGGTCCCAGACCGCATGTCTTGTTGTTATACTTTGTCAGGGTAATCATGCAGGCCATATAGACCTCCCCCAGATAGGGAGAGTAACAGGTATTAAAATGCTAAGAACAGTACTACTTAACACAACCTAGTTACCATGGGTCCCAGACCGCATGTCTTGTTGATATACTTTGTCAGGGTAATCATGCAGGCCATATAGACCTCCCCCGATAGGGGAGTAACATGGATTAAAGTGCTAAGAATAGTACTAATATAAACACAACCTAGTTACCATGGGTCCCAGACCGCATGTTTTGTTGTTATACTTTGTCAGGGTAATCATGCAGGCCATATAGACCTCCCCAGATAGGGGGAGTAACAGGGATTAAAGTGCTAAGAATAATACTACTTAACACAACCTAGTTACCATGGGTCCAAGACCGCATTTTTCATTATTATACTTTGTCAGGGTAATCAGGCAGGCCATATAGACCTCCCCAGATAGGGGGAGTTACAGGGATTAAAGTGCTAAGAATAGTACTACTTAACACAACCTAGTTACCATGGGTCCCAGACCGCATGTTTTGTTTTTATACTTGTCAGGGTAATCATGCAGGCCATATAGACCTCCCCAGATAGGGGGAGTAACAGGTATTAAACTGCTAAGAACAGTACTACTTAACACAACCTAGTTACCATGGGTCCCAGACCGCATGTCTTGTTGTTATACTTTGTCAGGGTAATCATACAAGCCATTTAGACCTCCCCCGGTAGGGGGAGTAACAGGTATTAAAATGCTAAGAACAATACTACTTAACACAACCTAGTTACCATGGGTCTCAGACCGCATGTTTTGTTGTTATACTTTGTCAGGGTAATCATGCAGGCCATATAGACCTCCCCCGATAGGGGGAGTAACAGGGATTAAACTGCTAAGAACAGTACTACTTAACACAACCTAGTTACCATGGGTCCCAGACCGCATGTCTTGTTGTTATACTTTGTCAGGGTAATCATGCAGGCCATATAGACCTCCCCCGATAGGGGGAGTAACAGGGATTAAAGTGCTAAGAATAGTACTACTTAACACAACCTAGTTACCATGGGTCCCAGACTGCATGTTTTATTGTTATACTTTGTCAGGGTAATGATATATCTATCAAATCTATCTATTTATCTTCTATCGATTCTATCTAACTATCAATCTATGTATATCTATCTATTAAATCTATCTATCTCATGGCCGGACTGTTTTGTGACAGCCACTTGTGTTTCGGCCAAATTTGAAATAGGAGGACAGACCAAGCATCTTCTTCCATCTCCCTGTTCCGAAAATCAAGGCCATATAGAACTCCCCCGATAGGGGGAGTAACAGGTATTAAAGTGCTAAGAATAGTACTACTTAACACAACCTAGTTACCATGGGTCCCAGACCGCATGTTTTATTGTTATACTTTGTCAGGGTAATGATATATCTATCAAATCTATCTATTTATCTTCTATTGATTCTATCTAACTATCAATCTATGTATATCTATCTATCAAATCTATCTATCTCGTGGCCGGACTAATTTGAGACAGCCACTTATGTTTAGGCCAAATTTGAATAGGAGGACAGACCAATCATCTTCTTCCAGCTCCCTGTTCAAAAAATGCAGGCCATATAGACCTCCCCCGATAGGGGGAGTAACAGGTAGTAAACTGCTAAGAATAGTACTACTTAACACAACACGGGTCCCAGACCGCATGTCTTATTGTTATACTCTGTCAGGGAAACTATATATCTATCAAATCTATCTATTTATCTATCGAATCTATCTAACTATCAATCGTATCTATCAAATATATTTTGCATCTATTGATCTATGTAATTCATATCTATCAAATGTATATTTCATCTATTGATCTATGTAATTTGTATCTATCATATGTATATTGCATCTATTGATCTATGTAATCTATGTATCTATCAAATCTATCTATCTCGTTGTTGTGAAAATGGACTGTTTGCGGTTGTTTGCGGTGCGTTACACGGGGAGTTTGGTTTGTCACTGTGAAGCGGGCGTAACCCTTACACTACCTGATCGATACAACATCATATCTGATGTTTTAAAGCACGTTATTCAAAAAAAATTTAGGAATGTTAGGTGATTAAGGCACTTTATGGGTTAAAACCAGACTCTGCATCAACTATGTAATTTTCCGTGGGAGTTTTGCCATGGATCCCCCTCCGGCATGCCACAGTCCAGGTGTTAGTCCCCTTGAAACAACTTTTCCATCACTATTGTGGCCAGAAAGAGTCCTTGTGGGTTTTAAAGTTCGCCTGCCTATTGAAGTCAATGGCAGTTCGCGAACAGTAGCGGAAGTTCGAGTCCGCCGTTCGCGAACAGAAATTTTAAGGTTCACGACATCACTAATCACTAATGGCAAGATGAATGCAGTATGTTATCAAACAGAACCCCTCATTTTCCACTTCTTGATTAGAGTTTGAATACTGCTGATTTGCATTCTCAATTCCTTGGATATCTTTTTATACCCCTCTAGTGTTTTATACAGTTCAACTACCTTTTTCCCACAGATCCTTTGACAATTCTTTTTCTTTCCCCATGACTAAGAATCCAGAAACGTCAGTGCAGCACTGGATGAAAGATGCAAGGGCCTGTCAGGAGTCCAGAAACTCATTGACCTTTTATACACACACACTAATTACAAGCAAACAGATCACAGGTGAGGGTGGTTACCTTTAATAGCCATTCAAACCCCTTTGTGTCAACTTGTGTGCATGTTATCAGGCCAAAATCACCAGGGTATGTAAACTTTTGATCAGGGTCATTTGGGTAGTTTCTGTTGTCATTATGATTTAAAAAGAGTAAACACAGTTGATTGATAATAAATGGCTTCAGCCAAACACTAACCATGAGTGAAAGAAAAGTTTTTGTGTTATCATTCATATTCTCTGTATGTAAAGATATTTATACAGTATTTCACAAAAGTGAGTACACCCCTCACATTTTTGTAAATATTTTATTATATCTTTTCATGTGACAACACTGAAGAAATGACACTTTGCTTTTATGAGCACAACTGCATATGTATGTGTGTGTATGTATATATGTATATATATATGTGTGTGTGTGTGTGTGTGTGTGTGTGTGTGTATATGTATATATATATGTGTGTGTGTGTGTGTGTGTGTGTGTGTGTGTATATGTATATATATATATATATATATATATATATATATATATATATATACGCACATACATTTATACACATGTATACACATATATAAACATACATATATACACACATGTATACACATACATATATATATATATATATAAACATACATATATATATACATATATATATATATATATATATATATATATATATATATATATATATATATATATATATATACATACACACATTTATAGACATACAGTGGATATAAAAAGTCTACACACCCCTGTTAAAATGTCAGGTTTCTGCGATGTAAAAAAATGAGACAAAGATAAATCATTTCATAACTTTTTCCACCTTTAATGTGACCTATAAACTGTACAACTCAATTGAAAAACAAGCTGAAATATTTTAGGTAAAGGGAAATAAAAATAAAAAACTAAAATAATATGGTTGCATAAGTGTGAACACCCTTTTATAACTGGGGATGTAGCTGAGTTCAGAATTAAGCAATCACATTCAAAACCATGTTAAATAATAACAGTAATAGAGTCAGTACACACCTGTCATCATTTAAAGTGCCTCTGATTAACCCCAAATAAAGTTCAGCTGTTCTAGTCGGTCTCTCCTGACATTTTCTTAGTCGCCTCCTACACAAAAGCCATGGTCCGCAGAGAGCTTACAAAGCATCAGAGGGATCTCCTTGTTAAAAGGTATCAGTCAGGAGAAGGGTACAAAAGAATTTCCAAGGCATTAGATATACCATGGAACACAGTGAAGACAGTCATCCTCAAGTGAAGAAAATATGGTGCAACAGTGACATTACCAAGAACTGGATGTCCCTCCAAAATTGATGAAAAGACGAGAAGAAAACTGGTCTGGGAGGCTGCCAAGAGGCCTTCAGCAACATTAAAGGAGCTGCAGGAATATCTGGCAAGTACTGGCTGTGTGGTACATGTGACAACAATCGCCCATATTCTTCATATGTCTGGGCTATGGGGTAGAGTGGCAAGACGGAAGCCTTTTCTTACAAAAAAAAACATCCAAGCCCGGCTAAATTTTGCAAAAACACATCTGAAGTTTCCCAAAAGCATGTTGCAAAAGGTGTTCTGGTCTGATGAAACCAAAGTTGAACTTTTTGGCCATAATTCCAAAAGATATGTTTGGCGCAAAAACAACACTGCATATCACCAAAAGAACACCATACCTACAGTGAAGCATGGTGGTGGTAGCATCATGCTTTGGGGCTGTTTTTCTTCAGCTGGAACTGGGGCCTTAGTCAAGGTAGAGGGAATTATGAACAGTTCCAAATACCAGACAATATTGGCACAAAACTTTCAGGCTTCAGCTAGAAAGCTGAACATGAAGAGGAACTTCATCTTTCAGCATGACAACGACCCAAAGCATACATCCAAATCAACAAAGGAATGGCTTCACCAGAAGAAGATTAAAGTTTTGGGATGGCCCAGCCAGAGCCCAGACCTGAATCCAATTCAAAATCTGTGGGGTGATCTGAAGAGGGCTGTGCATAGGAGATGCCCTCACATTCTGACAGATTTAGAGTATTTTTGCAAATAAGAGTGTCAAGATTTAGAGTAAGAGTCAAGATGTGCCATGCTGAAAAACTCATACCCAAAAAGACGTAGTGCTATAATAAAATCAAAAGGTGCTTCAATAAAGTATTAGTTTAAGGGTGTTCACACTTATGCAACCATATTATTTTATTTTTTAATTTTTATTTCCCTTTACTTAAAATATTTCAGTCTGTTTTTCAATTGAGTTGTACAGTTTATAGGTCACATTAAAGGTGGAAAAATTTCTGAAATGATTTATCTTTGTCTCATTTTTTTACATCACAGAAACCTGACATACAGGGGTGTGTAGACTTTTTATATCCACTGTACATATATGCACACATGTATACACATATAAACATACATATATACACACGTGTGTGTGTGTATATATATATATATATATATATATATATATATATATGTATACACATTTATAGACAAATATACATTTATAGTCTAACTCAACATTTGTTTTATGAAAATGTTTCAGCACAAGAGAAAGAGAGGGATATTTGATTAAAAATTGTGTCTGTGTCAATAATGAAACTTTCTTATGACTTATATCTATTAATTTGCAAAAAAATACCCATACTATCTGCATCATTATCCATAACTTTATTGTAGTACAAACAAGCCAATGCCATAATATCCATTCCATAGTTTATAAATGACCTGTCCCAGGGACATTCAGTAGATTCCTTTATTAAATAATAACAGAAACACTTGCTGGGACATCACACGAGCAGGCAAGGATTAGTGCTTAGACCACTAATGGGCAAGTTGTATACAAAAGGAACATTCCTGTGTTATGCTGAATCCAAATAAAAGTTTTTTTAACCCCAAATTGCAGGAACAATAAAGGCAAACAATTTATATCATGCATATAAAAGAGGACTTTAAGCAAAGTTAAAAATATTTATCTTTTGCACAAAAATATCTCCAGTTAAAGCTGTTTATTTTGATTTTAAAACAAACAGGAAGTGCATATTTGTGCACAGCTGTGCTACACTTCCTAGAGTAGAGAGCCCAACTCTCTGAGTAAAAACTATTTAAAGTGCCCTTTAATGAAGTTACCATTAATGAGGCAAATAGAAGGGGAAGTGGATTTATTGGACTGAAATTCTGTCTTGGTATCAGGTGCTAACCCAGAGTCATCCCACAGTTATTTACAGAGCTGGCCACAATGTCTGTCTCATTATCAGCACATCTCTTGGTCATTTTTATTTGTATTCACCTATGATACATCAATGCAGTGGTGACTTGAGAGATGCGGAGGGGCTTCTATAGACCCCCATAAAGCCTAAACCTCAATGGTGCCAGCTGCCCTGATCTGACAAAACTGAGCACATCATTTGCACCTTCACATATTATAGTCTACCCTATCCCATTGTCTCCTCTAATACTGCTGGGGTTTTCAGGTGTCCAGTAATTTCTTCCTAACAATTCAGTATTGCAGCAGCTGATCAGTAAAATCTTACAAAATACTGGACAGTTAAATGTCCAGTTTTCTAAAGTTGATGAGTAAGGGAGCATGTGAGGGGCAGTTAAAGAGTCAAATCAAAACTGGCAAATAAAGAGGTCACATTATTGATTTTGAATGTTGCAGGCAGTCAAGTAGTAAAATTACTGCCCAATTGTGAACAATATACTTGGTTGGATTAAGAGTAGGGTTTCAGGTACAGCTTTTGGGAGATATTGTGTAACATTTGTTTACAGCCACTGACAGATTGTCCGGTACATTTGTAGATAACAGCTGGAAACTCTAAATGCTACACATCAAGAAAACAAAGGAAAACGCTGTAACCTAAACAGTACTTGTATACAATGTTACACAAGTGCCACTAAACAGTACGTGTATACAATGTTACACAAGTGGCACTAAACAGTACGTGTATACAATGTTACACAAGTGCCACTAAACAGTACGTGTATACAATGTTACACATGTGCCACTAAACAGTACGTGTATACAGTGTTACACATGTGCCACTAAACAGTACGTGTAGATAATGATACACATGTGCCACTAAACAGTACGTGTAGATAATGTTACACATGTGCCACTAAACAGTACGTGTATACAATGTTACACATGTGCCACTAAACAGTACGTGTATACAGTGTTACACATGTGCCACTAAACAGTATGTGTATACAATGTTACACATGTGCCACTAAACAGTACGTGTATAAAATGTTACACAAGTGCCACTAAACAGTACGTGTAGATAATGATAAACATGTGCCACTAAACAGTACGTGTAGATAATGTTACACATGTGCCACTAAACAGTATGTGTATACAATGTTACACATGTGCCACTAAACAGTACGTGTATACAATGTTACACAAGTGCCACTAAACAGTACGTGTAGATAATGATACACATGTGCCACTAAACAGTACGTGCAGATAATGTTACACATGTGCCACTAAACAGTACGTGTATACAATGTTACACATGTGCCACTAAATAGTACGTGTATACAGTGTTACACATGTGCCACTAAACAGTATGTGTACACAATGTTACACATGTGCCACTAAACAGTACGTGTATAGAATGTTACACAAGTGCCACTAAACAGTACGTGTAGATAATGATACACATGTGCCACTAAACAGTACGTGTAGATAATGTTACACATGTGCCACTAAACAGTACGTGTATACAGTGTTACACATGTGCCACTAAACAGTATGTGTATACAATGTTACACATGTGCCACTAAACATTACGTTTATACAATGTTACACATGTGCCACTAAACAGTACGTGTAGATAATGTTACACAAGTGCCACTAAACAGTACGTGTATACAATGTTACACAAGTGCCACTAAACAGTATATGTATACAGTGTTACACATGTGCCACTAAACAGTACGTGTATACAATGTTACACAAGTGCCACTAAACAGTACGTGTATACAATGTTACACAAGTGCCACTAAACAGTATATGTATACAGTGTTACACATGTGCCACTAAACAGTACGTGTATACAATGTTACACAAGTGCCACTAATCAGTACGTGTAGACAATGTTACACAAGTGCCACTAATCAGTACGTGTATACAATGTTACACATGTGCCACTAAACAGTACGTGTATACAGTGTTACACATGTGCCACTAAACAGTACGTGTAGATAATGATACACATGTGCCACTAAACAGTACGTGTAGATAATGTTACACATGTGCCACTAAATAGTACGTGTATACAATGTTACACATGTGCCACTAAACAGTACGTGTATACAGTGTTACACATGTGCCACTAAACAGTATGAGTATACAATGTTACACATGTGCCACTAAACAGTACATGTATACAATGTTACACATGTGCCACTAAACAGTAAGTGTAGATAATGTTACACATGTGCCACTAAACAGTACGTGTATACAATGTTACACATGTGCCACTAAACAGTACGTGTATACAGTGTTACACATGTGCCACTAAACAGTATGTGTATACAATGTTACACATGTGCCACTAAACAGTACGTGTATACAATGTTACACAAGTGCCACTAAACAGTACGTGTAGATAATGATACACATGTGCCACTAAGCAGTACGTGCAGATAATGTTACATACACATGTGCCACTAAACAGTACGTGTATACAATGTTACACATGTGCCACTAAATAGTACATGTATACAGTGTTACACATGTGCCACTAAACAGTATGTGTACACAATGTTACACATGTGCCACTAAACAGTACGTGTATAGAATGTTACACAAGTGCCACTAAACAGTACGTGTAGATAATGATACACATGTGCCACTAAACAGTACGTGTATACAGTGTTACACATGTGCCACTAAACAGTATGTGTATACAATGTTACACATGTGCCACTAAACAGTACGTTTATACAATGTTACACATGTGCCACTAAACAGTACGTGTAGATAATGTTACACAAGTGCCACTAAACAGTACGTGTATACAATATTACACAAGTGCCACTAAACAGTATATGTATACAGTGTTACACATGTGCCACTAAACAGTACGTGTATACAATGTTACACAAGTGCCACTAAACAGTACGTGTATACAATATTACACAAGTGCCACTAAACAGTATATGTATACAGTGTTACACATGTGCCACTAAACAGTACGTGTAGACAATGTTACACATGTGCCACTAAACAGTACGTGTATACAATGTTACACATGTGCCACTAAACAGTACGTGTATACAATGTTACACAAGTGCCACTAAACAGTATATGTATACAGTGTTACACATGTGCCACTAAACAGTACATGTATACAATGTTACACAAGTGCCACTGAACAGTATATGTATACAGTGTTACACATGTGCCACTAAACAGTACGTGTAGACAATGTTACACAAGTGCCACTAAACTGTACGTGTATACAATGTTACACAAGTGCCACTAAACAGTATATGTATACAGTGTTACACATGTGCCACTAAACAGTACATGTAGACAATGTTACACAAGTGCCACTAAACAGTAGGTGTATACAATGTTACACAAGTGCCACTAAACAGTACGTGTATACAATGTTACACAAGTGCCACTAAACAGTACGTGTATACAATGTTACACAAGTGCCACTAAACAGTACGTGTATACAGTGTTACACAAGTGCCACTAAACAGTACGTGTATACAGTGTTACACAAGTGCCACTAAACAGTATGTGTATACAATGTTACACAAGTGCCACTAAACAGTACGTGTATACAATGTTACACAAGTGCCACTAAACAGTACGTGTATACAGTGTTACACAAGTGCCACTAAACAGTACGTGTAGACAATGTTACACAAGTGCCACTAAACAGTACGTGTATACAGTGTTACACAAGTGCCACTAAACAGTATGTGTATACAGTGTTACACGTGCCACTAAACAGTACGTGTATACAATGTTACACAAGTGCCACTAAACAGTATGTGTATACAGTGTTACACAAGTGCCACTAAACAGTATGTGTATACAGTGTTACACATCTGCCACTAAACAGTACGTGTATACAGTGTTACACAAGTGCCACTAAACAGTACATGTATACAGTGTTACACATGTGCCATTAAACAGTACGTGTATACAGTGTTACACATGTGCCACTAAACAGTACTTGTAGACAATGTTACACATGTGCCACTAAACAGTACGTGTAGACAATGTTACACATGTGCCACTAAACAGTACGTGTAGACAATGTTACACAAGTGCCACTAAACAGTACATGTAGACAATGTTATACATGTGCCACTAAACAGTACGTGTAGACAATGTTACACATGTGCTACTAAACAGTATGTGTAGACAATGTTACACAAGTGCCACTAAACAGTACGTGTATACAATGTTACACATGTGCCACTAAACAGTACGTGTATACAGTGTTACACAAGTGCCACTAAACAGTATATGTATACAATGTTACACATATGCCACTAAACAGTACGTGTATACAGTGTTACACAAGTGCCACTAAACAGTAAGTGTAGACAATGTTATACATGTGCCACTAAACAGTACGTGTATACAATGTTACACATGTGCCACTAAACAGTAAGTGTAGACAGTGTTACACATGTGCCACTAAACAGTACGTGTATACAATGTTACACATGTGCCACTAAACAGTACGTGTATACAATCTTACACATGTGCCACTAAACAGTACGTGTAGACAATGTTACACATGTGCCACTAAACAGTACGTGTATACAATGTTACACATGTGCCACTAAATAGTACGTGTATACAATGTTACACAAGTGCCACTAAACAGTATGTGTAGACAATGTTACATAAGTGCCACTAAACAGTACGTGTATACAATGTTACACATGTGCCACTAAACAGTACGTGCATACAATGTTACACATGTGCCACTAAACAGTACGTGTAGACAATGTTACACATGTGCCACAAAACAGTACGTGCATACAATGTTACACATGTGCCACTAAACAGTATGTGTAGACAATGTTACATAAGTGCCACTAAACAGTACGTGTAGACAATGTTACACATGTGCCACTAAACAGTACGTGCATACAATGTTACACATGTGCCACTAAACAGTACGTGTAGACAATGTTACACATGTGCCACTAAACAGTACGTGTAGACAATGTTACACACGTGCCACTAAACAGTACGTGTATACAGTGTTACACATGTGCCACTAAACAGTATGTGTATACAATGTTACACATGTGCCACTAAACAGTACGTTTATACAATGTTACACATGTGCCACTAAACAGTACGTGTAGATAATGTTACACAAGTGCCACTAAACAGTACGTGTATACAATATTACACAAGTGCCACTAAACAGTATATGTATACAGTGTTACACATGTGCCACTAAACAGTACGTGTATACAATGTTACACAAGTGCCACTAAACAGTACGTGTATACAATATTACACAAGTGCCACTAAACAGTATATGTATACAGTGTTACACATGTGCCACTAAACAGTACGTGTATACAATGTTACACAAGTGCCACTAAACAGTACGTGTAGACAATGTTACACATGTGCCACTAAACAGTACGTGTATACAATGTTACACATGTGCCACTAAACAGTACGTGTATACAATGTTACACAAGTGCCACTAAACAGTATATGTATACAGTGTTACACATGTGCCACTAAACAGTACATGTATACAATGTTACACAAGTGCCACTGAACAGTATATGTATACAGTGTTACACATGTGCCACTAAACAGTACGTGTAGACAATGTTACACAAGTGCCACTAAACTGTACGTGTATACAATGTTACACAAGTGCCACTAAACAGTATATGTATACAGTGTTACACATGTGCCACTAAACAGTACATGTAGACAATGTTACACAAGTGCCACTAAACAGTAGGTGTATACAATGTTACACAAGTGCCACTAAACAGTACGTGTATACAATGTTACACAAGTGCCACTAAACAGTACGTGTATACAATGTTACACAAGTGCCACTAAACAGTACGTGTATACAGTGTTACACAAGTGCCACTAAACAGTACGTGTATACAGTGTTACACAAGTGCCACTAAACAGTATGTGTATACAATGTTACACAAGTGCCACTAAACAGTACGTGTATACAATGTTACACAAGTGCCACTAAACAGTACGTGTATACAGTGTTACACAAGTGCCACTAAACAGTACGTGTAGACAATGTTACACAAGTGCCACTAAACAGTACGTGTATACAGTGTTACACAAGTGCCACTAAACAGTATGTGTATACAGTGTTACACGTGCCACTAAACAGTACGTGTATACAATGTTACACAAGTGCCACTAAACAGTATGTGTATACAGTGTTACACAAGTGCCACTAAACAGTATGTGTATACAGTGTTACACATCTGCCACTAAACAGTACGTGTATACAGTGTTACACAAGTGCCACTAAACAGTACATGTATACAGTGTTACACATGTGCCATTAAACAGTACGTGTATACAGTGTTACACATGTGCCACTAAACAGTACTTGTAGACAATGTTACACATGTGCCACTAAACAGTACGTGTAGACAATGTTACACATGTGCCACTAAACAGTACGTGTAGACAATGTTACACAAGTGCCACTAAACAGTACGTGTAGACAATGTTATACATGTGCCACTAAACAGTACGTGTAGACAATGTTACACATGTGCTACTAAACAGTATGTGTAGACAATGTTACACAAGTGCCACTAAACAGTACGTGTATACAATGTTACACATGTGCCACTAAACAGTACGTGTATACAGTGTTACACAAGTGCCACTAAACAGTATATGTATACAATGTTACACATATGCCACTAAACAGTACGTGTATACAGTGTTACACAAGTGCCACTAAACAGTAAGTGTAGACAATGTTATACATGTGCCACTAAACAGTACGTGTATACAATGTTACACATGTGCCACTAAACAGTAAGTGTAGACAGTGTTACACATGTGCCACTAAACAGTACGTGTATACAATGTTACACATGTGCCACTAAACAGTACGTGTATACAATCTTACACATGTGCCACTAAACAGTACGTGTAGACAATGTTACACATGTGCCACTAAACAGTACGTGTATACAATGTTACACATGTGCCACTAAATAGTACGTGTATACAATGTTACACAAGTGCCACTAAACAGTATGTGTAGACAATGTTACATAAGTGCCACTAAACAGTACGTGTATACAATGTTACACATGTGCCACTAAACAGTACGTGCATACAATGTTACACATGTGCCACTAAACAGTACGTGTAGACAATGTTACACATGTGCCACAAAACAGTACGTGCATACAATGTTACACATGTGCCACTAAACAGTATGTGTAGACAATGTTACATAAGTGCCACTAAACAGTACGTGTAGACAATGTTACACATGTGCCACTAAACAGTACGTGCATACAATGTTACACATGTGCCACTAAACAGTACGTGTAGACAATGTTACACATGTGCCACTAAACAGTACGTGTAGACAATGTTACACATGTGCCACTAAACAGTACGTGTATACAATGTTACACATGTGCCACTAAAAACCTTTTGTTCCAAAGCACGTACCACAAACAAGCTGTAAACTCTATTCCCTGGAGGTGGCTCTAACAACCAATGTGCCACTAAACAGTACGTGTAGACAATGTTACACATGTGCCACTAAACAGTACGTGCATACAATGTTACACATGTGCCACTAAACAGTACGTGTAGACAATGTTACACATGTGCCACTAAACAGTACGTGTAGACAATGTTACACATGTGCCACTAAACAGTACGTGTATACAATGTTACACATGTGCCACTAAAAACCTTTTGTTCCAAAGCACGTACCACAAACAAGCTGTAAACTCTATTCCCTGGAGGTGGCTCTAACAACCAATGTTCTGCTGACGCCCATGAGGAGGTTTACATGAGAAATTCTAGGTAAGGAGGGAATTTTACAGAGATGAGAAGGTGAAAATAGACAAACTGACAAAGGCTCCAACTGCTATTAGCCTGAGATGATGTAAATGATCAGTACCACTGATGTAGCACCAGGGGAAGTGGCATCAAACTTGTAAGTTGTTCACTATCTTCTTTTTAAATATATACCTTAAAGAGACAGTAAACATTTTGAGATTTGAACAAACTTAAAGGGACAGTCTACACCAGAATTTTTATTGTTTTAAAAGATAGATAATCCCTTTATTACCCATTTCCCAGTTTTGCATAACTAACACATTTATATTAATATATTTTTAACCTCTGTGATTATCTTGTATCTAAGCCTCTGCAAACTGACCCTTTTTTCAGTTCTTTTCACAGACTTGCAGTCTAGCCAATCAGTGCCTGCTCCCAGATAACTTCTCGTGCACGAGCACAGTGTTATCTATATGAAATACGTGAACTAACACCCTCTAGTGGTGAAAAACTGTTAAAATGCAATCTGAAATAGGTGGGCTTCAAGGTCTAAGAAATTAGCATATGAACCTCCTAGGTTAAGCTTTCAACTAAGAATACCAAGAGAACAAAGCAAAATTGGTGATAAAAGTAAATTGGAAAATTGTTTAAAATTACATGCTCTATCTGAATCATGAAAGTTTATTTTGGCCTAGACTGTCCCTTTAAAGGGACAGTAAAGTCAATATGAAACGTTCAGGATTCAGATAGAGCATTCATTTATAAACAACCTTCAAATTAACTTCTGTTATCTAATTAGCTTGTTCTCTTGGTATCATTTGCTGAAGAGTAAACCTAGGTAGGCTGATAGGGGCTCAGGAACGGGTATGTGTCTTTAGTATTCTATGACAGCAGTGCTTGTAACTATGTATAACATTGTTATAAGCAGATGACTTAACATACGTGCACACTCCTGAGCTCACCTAGGATACCAAGAGAAGTAAAACTGATAAAGATGTAATATAAAAAGTTGTTTAAATGTTATGCCCTAGACATTCTTTTTGTTTAATTTTGACTTTACTGTCTACAACGTTTGCATTTTCCCATCCTAAAAACGGACAGAGCACATGCAGCTGCACAAACCTAACCTTATCACATATGTCTCCCTCATCTGCACTTTGTTGTCTTATCATTTCTGCTAAGCCAAAACCATGAACATTCAAAAACAAATGCAGCAAACAAGGTGCTAACCAGATCTAATATAGTTTTATAGTTCATACTCTGCTGATATGTTAAAGATATAAAACCCCAAAATATTATTTAGTGATTCACACAGAGCATAACGTTTCCATTTTACTTCCATTATCAAACTTGCTTTGTTCCTATGATATTCTGTGCAAATGCATAACATTCTTACTGCTGCCCTCTAGTGCTCTTGCAAATGCATAACATTCTTACTGCTGCCATCTAGTGCTCTTGCAAATGCATAACATTCTTACTGCTGCCCTCTAGTGCTCTTGCAAATGCATAACATTCTTACTGCTGCCATCTAGTGCTCTTGCAAATGCATAACATTCTTACTGCTGCCCTCTAGCGCTCCTGCAAATGCATAATATTCTTACTGCTGCCCTCTAGTGCTCCTGCAAATGCATAACATTCTTACTGCTGCCCTCTAGTGCTCCTGCAAATGCATAACATTCTTACTGCTGCCATCTAGTGCTCTTGCAAATGCATAACATTCTTACTGCTGCCATCTAGTGCTCTTGCAAATGCATAACATTCTTACTGCTGCCCTCTAGTGCTCTTGCAAATGGATAACATTCTTACTGCTGCCATCTAGTGCTCTTGCAAATGGATAACATTCTTACTGCTGCCCTCTAGTGCTCTTGCAAATGGATAACATTCTTACCTCTGCCCTCTAGTGCTCCTGCAAATGCATAACATTCTTACTGCTGCCATCTAGTGCTCTTGCAAATGCATAACATTCTTACTGCTGCCCTCTAGCGCTCCTGCAAATGCATAATATTCTTACTGCTGCCCTCTAGTGCTCCTGCAAATGCATAACATTCTTACTGCTGCCCTCTAGTGCTCCTGCAAATGCATAACATTCTTACTGCTGCCATCTAGTGCTCTTGCAAATGCATAACATTCTTACTGCTGCCATCTAGTGCTCTTGCAAATGCATAACATTCTTACTGCTGCCCTCTAGTGCTCTTGCAAATGGATAACATTCTTACTGCTGCCCTCTAGTGCTCTTGCAAATGCATAACATTCTTACTGCTGCCCTCTAGTGCTCTTGCAAATGGATAACATTCTTACTGCTGCCCTCTAGTGCTCTTGCAAATGCATAACATTCTTACTGCTGCCATCTAGTGCTCTTGCAAATGCATAACATTCTTACTGCTGCCCTCTAGTGCTCTTGCAAATGCATAACATTCTTACTGCTGCCCTCTAGTGCTCTTGCAAATGCATAACATTCTTACTGCTGCCCTCTAGTGCTCTTGCAAATGGATAACATTCTTACTGCTGCCCTCTAGTGCTCTTGCAAATGCATAACATTCTTACTGCTGCCATCTAGTGCTCTTGCAAATGCATAACATTCTTACTGCTGCCCTCTAGTGCTCTTGCAAATGCATAACATTCTTACTGCTGCCCTCTAGTGCTCTCGCAAATGGATAACATTCTTACTGCTGCCCTCTAGTGCTCTTGCAAATGCATAACATTCTTACTGCTACCCTCTAGTGCTCTTGCAAATGCATAACATTCTTACTGCTGCCCTCTAGTGCTCTCGCAAATGCATAACATTCTTACTGCTGCCCTCTAGTGCTCTCGCAAATGGATAACATTCTTACTGCTGCCCTCTAGTGCTCTTGCAAATGCATAACATTCTTACTGCTGCCCTCTAGTGCTCCTGCAAATGCATAACATTCTTACTGCTGCCCTCTAGTGCTCCTGCAAATGCATAACATTCTTACTGCTACCCTCTAGTGCTCTTGCAAATGCATAACATTCTTACTGCTGCCCTCTAGTGCTCTCGCAAATGCATAACATTCTTACTGCTGCCCTCTAGTGCTTCTGCAAATGCATAACATTCTTACTGCTACCCTCTAGTGCTCTTGCAAATGCATAACATTCTTACTGCTGCCCTCTAGTGCTCCTGCAAATGCATAACATTCTTACTGCTGCCCTCTAGTGCTCTTGCAAATGCATAACATTCTTACTGCTACCCTCTAGTGCTCTTGCAAATGCATAACATTCTTACTGCTGCCCTCTAGTGCTCTTGCAAATGCATAACATTCTTACTGCTGCCCTCTAGTGCTCTTGCAAATGCATAACATTCTTACTGCTGCCCTCTAGTGCTCTTGCAAATGCATAACATTCTTACTGCTGCCCTCTAGTGCTCCTGCAAATGCATAACATTCTTACTGCTGCCCTCTAGTGCTCTTGCAAATGCATAACATTCTTACTGCTGCCCTCTAGTGCTCCTGCAAATGCATAACATTCTTACTGCTGCCCTCTAGTGCTCTTGCAAATGCATAACATTCTTACTGCTGCCCTCTAGTGCTCTTGCAAATGCATAACATTCTTACTGCTGCCCTCTAGTGCTCCTGCAAATGCATAACATTCTTACTGCTGCCCTCTAGTGCTCTTGCAAATGCATAACATTCTTACTGCTGCCCTCTAGTGCTCTTGCAAATGCATAACATTCTTACTGCTGCCCTCTAGTGCTCTCGCAAATGGATAACATTCTTACTGCTGCCCTCTAGTGCTCTTGCAAATGCATAACATTCTTACTGCTGCCCTCTAGTGCTCTCGCAAATGGATAACATTCTTACTGCTGCCCTCTAGTGCTCTTGCAAATGCATAACATTCTTACTGCTGCCCTCTAGTGTTCCTGCAAATGCATAGTATTCTTACTGCTGCCCTCTAGTGCTCCTGCAAATGCATAATATTCTTACTGCTGCCCTCTAGTGCTCTTGCAAATGCATAATATTCTTACTGCTGCCCTCTAGTGCTCTTGCAAATGCATAACATTCTTACTGCTGCCCTCTAGTGCTCCTGCAAATGCATAACATTCTTACTGCTGCCCTCTAGTGCTCTTGCAAATGCATAACATTCTTACTGCTGCCCTCTAGTTCTCTTGAAAATGGATAACATTTGTACTGCTGCCCTCTAGTGCTCTTGCAAATGCATAACATTCTTACTGCTGCCCTCTAGTGCTCTTGCAAATGCATAACATTCTTACTGCTGCCCTCTAGTGCTCTTGCAAATGCATAACATTCTTACCTCTGCCCTCTAGTGCTCCTGCAAATGCATACCATTCTTACTGCTGCCCTCTAGTGCTCTTGCAAATGCATAACATTCTTACTGCTGCCCTCTAGTGCTCTTGCAAATGGATAACATTCTTACTGCTGCCCTCTAGTGCTCTTGCAAATGGATAACATTCTTACCTCTGCCCTCTAGTGCTCCTGCAAATGCATAACATTCTTACCTCTGCCCTCTAGTGCTCCTGCAAATGCATAACATTCTTACTGCTGCCCTCTAGTGCTCTTGCAAATGCATAACATTCTTACTGCTGCCCTCTAGTGCTCTTGCAAATGCATAACATTCTTACTGCTGCCCTCTAGTGCTCTTGCAAATGCATAACATTCTTACCTCTGCCCTCTAGTGCTCCTGCAAATGCATAACATTCTTACTGCTGCCCTCTAGTGCTCCTGCAAATGCATAACATTCTTACTGCTGCCCTCTAGTGCTCCTGCAAATGCATAACATTCTTACTGCTGCCCTCTAGTGCTGCTGCAAATGCATAACATTCTTACTGCTGCCCTCTAGTGCTCCTGCAAATGCATAACATTCTTACTGCTGCCCTCTAGTGCTCTTGCAAATGCATAACATTCTTACTGCTGCCCTCTAGTGCTCCTGCAAATGCATAACATTCTTACTGCTGCCCTCTAGTGCTCTTGCAAATGCATAACATTCTTACTGCTGCCCTCTAGTGCTCTTGCAAATGCATAACATTCTTACTGCTGCCCTCTAGTGCTCTTGCAAATGCATAACATTCTTACTGCTGCCCTCTAGTGCTCCTGCAAATGCATAACATTCTTACTGCTGCCCTCTAGTGCTCTTGCAAATGCATAACATTCTTACTGCTGCCCTCTAGTGCTCCTGCAAATGCATAACATTCTTACTGCTGCCCTCTAGTGCTGCTGCAAATGCATAACATTCTTACTGCTGCCCTCTAGTGCTCCTGCAAATGCATAACATTCTTACTGCTGCCCTCTAGTGCTCCTGCAAATGCATAACATTCTTACTGCTGCCCTCTAGTGCTCTTACAAATGCATAACATTCTTACTGCTGCCCTCTAGTGCTCTTGCAAATGCATAACATTCTTACTGCTGCCCTCTAGTGCTCCTGCAAATGCATAACATTCTTACTGCTGCCCTCTAGTGCTCCTGCAAATGCATAACATTCTTACTGCTGCCCTCTAGTGCTCCTGCAAATGCATAACATTCTTACTGCTGCCCTCTAGTGCTCCTGCAAATGCATAACATTCTTACTGCTGCCCTCTAGTGCTCCTGCAAATGCATAACATTCTTACTGCTGCCCTCTAGTGCTCCTGCAAATGCATAACATTCTTACTGCTGCCCTCTAGTGCTCCTGCAAATGCATAACATTCTTACCTCTGCCCTCTAGTGCTCTTGCAAATGCATAACATTCTTACTGCTGCCCTCTAGTGCTCTTGCAAATGCATAACATTCTTACTGCTGCCCTCTAGTGCTCTTGCAAATGCATAACATTCTTACTGCTGCCCTCTAGTGCTCTTGCAAATGCATAACATTCTTACTGCTGCCCTCTAGTGCTCTTGCAAATGCATAACATTCTTACTGCCGCCCTTTAGTGCTCTTGCAAATGCATAACATTCTTACTGCTGCCCTCTAGTGCTCCTGCAAATGCATAACATTCTTACTGCTGCCCTCTAGTGCTCCTGCAAATGCATAACATTCTTACTGCTGCCTCATGTGCTCCTGCAAATGCATAACATTCTTACTGCTGCCCTTTAGTGCTCCTGCAAATGCATAACATTCTTACTGCTGCCCTCTAGTGCTCTTGCAAATGCATAACATTCTTACTGCTGCCCTCTAGTGCTCTTGCAAATGGATAACATTCTTACTGCTGCCCTCTAGTGCTCTTGCAAATGGATAACATTCTTACTGCTGCCCTCTAGTGCTCTTGCAAATGGATAACATTCTTACTGCTGCCCTCTAGTGCTCTTGCAAATGGATAACATTCTTACTGCTGCCCTCTAGTGCTCTTGCAAATGCATAACATTCTTACTGCTGCCCTCTAGTACTCTTGCAAATGCATAACATTCTTACTGCTGCCCTCTAGTGCTCTTGCAAATGGATAACATTCTTACTGCTGCCCTCTAGTGCTCTTGCAAATGCATAACATTCTTACTGCTGCCCTCTAGTGCTCCTGCAAATGCATAACATTCTTACTGCTGCCCTCTAGTGCTCTTGCAAATGCATAACATTCTTACTGCTGCCCTCTAGTGCTCCTGCAAATGGATAACATTCTTACTGCTGCCCTCTAGTGCTCTTGCAAATGCATAACATTCTTACTGCTGCCCTCTAGTGCTCCTGCAAATGCATAACATTCTTACTGCTGCCCTCTAGTGCTCTTGCAAATGGATAACATTCTTACTGCTGCCCTCTAGTGCTCTTGCAAATGGATAACATTCTTACTGCTGCCCTCTAGTGCTCTTGCAAATGGATAACATTCTTACTGCTGCCCTCTAGTGCTCTTGCAAATGGATAACATTCTTACTGCTGCCCTCTAGTGCTCTTGCAAATGCATAACATTCTTACTGCTGCCCTCTAGTGCTCTTGCAAATGCATAACATTCTTACTGCTGCCCTCTAGTGCTCCTGCAAATGCATAACATTCTTACTGCTGCCCTCTAGTGCTCTTGCAAATGCATAACATTCTTACTGCTGCCCTCTAGTGCTCCTGCAAATGCATAACATTCTTACTGCTGCCCTCTAGTGCTCTTGCAAATGCATAACATTCTTACTGCTACCCTCTAGTGCTCTTGCAAATGCATAACATTCTTACTGCTGCCCTCTAGTGCTCTTGCAAATGCATAACATTCTTACTGCTGCCCTCTAGTGCTCCTGCAAATGCATAACATTCTTACTGCTGCCCTCTAGTGCTCTTGCAAATGCAAACATTTTTACTGCTGCCCTCTAGTGCTCCTGCAAATGCATAACATTCTTACTGCTGCCCTCTAGTGCTCTTGCAAATGCATAACATTCTTACTGCTGCCCTCTAGTGCTCTTACAAATGCATAACATTCTTACTGCTGCCCTCTAGTGCTCTTACAAATGCATAACATTCTTACTGCTGCCGTCTAGTGCTCTTACAAATGCATAACATTCTTACTGCTGCCCTCTAGTGCTCTTACAAATGCATAACATTCTTACTGCTGCCCTCTAGTGCTCTTACAAATGCATAACATTCTTACTGCTGCCCTCTAGTGCTCTTACAAATGCATAACATTCTTACTGCTGCCCTCTAGTGCTCTTACAAATGCATAACATTCTTACTGCTGCCCTCTAGTGCTCTTACAAATGCATAACATTCTTGCAAAACTGCTGCCATGGAGTGCTCCAGAAATAAACCAACTCCTAAGCTTACTTCCTAGCTTTTCAACCAAAGATACCAAGAGAACAAAGAAAATTTGATAATAGATTAAATTAGAACGTTTATTAAAATCACATGCTCTATCTGAGTTATGAAAGAAAAAAAATTGGGTTTCATATCCCTTTAATCTGTCGGAAGACTGAAGTAAAATGTTAGAATTACTAAAGAATAGGTTGTATTTTTGTTTACAAGCTTTAGTTTTGGGAACAGCTGCAAACTTTGCTGTAAAAAGATTTATTTTACAAGATGTTTATTTGTGACTTTTGTTTATGAACAGTTTTGTATATTTTTTTTTTTACATTTTCTTATAGTCAGTTTGGTTTTATGCCTCACTAGACAAGTGCTCTGAGTGCATTTGTATTGGACAATAAAGTTATTTTGTTTAGATATAGAATTAACAAAAAATAAATTACATAGACTTTTCATTTTATTTGTATTATTCATTTTACCTTTCTTTGGGTATCCTTTGCTTATACATAGGTTATTTCCATAAGTAGGTAGGCTCAGGCACATACACGTGTCTTCAACACATACACTTCTGCCATATAATGCTCACGTGACGTGCCTGTGCCTACCATAGTATGCCCTTATGGAAAGGAACAAAGTGTCATCAAAGGGGACTAAATAAAAAATACATTTAATAATAAAAGTACATTGAAAATACCTTTTTTTTATACTCTTCACTTCCTTTTTTTATTAAAAACTTGATATTCAATTACAGGCAGCAATAAACAGGTCATCTTATGTAGGTCAGGGATAATACATGAATCACATAAAATGTCATTGTATATCACAGGGTTTTTCATGCCAAGTTGTCTGTTTTTGATGGTATAGGATGAAATCTGTCGTATGATGGCTCTTAGGTCAGACATTTGTTTCTCTACAAGCAAACTGTGCCATAGCCAATCGCTCATCTGAGCGGTTTAATCCTCCACATCAGGTCTTCTGACAGCCATGTTCATACATATTATCCATAGCCTTGGCACAATCAGAAATTGAATAGCAGCTGCCTATAATGGTTGAAAAGCCGTGAGGATGATCTCTGTTTTCTCTTCTTTCTAATTATAGGAACCCAAACCAATCCTACAATCAAAACCATCAGTCCTATGGACAGCGCCACAGGTCCAAACATCCTGGAGACGGGCAAATCTTTATCTATAAAGTAGAAGACTGTGAGTATAATTCCCAAGAGCAAAAAGGCTCCCCCAATAGACATAATGACTATGGGCTTCTGGTAGACGTCCCATGCACTTCTGGGGGCATTGGTCCAAAGGGATTCACTTCTAGAGCTGCTGAATAGGGTACTGTCTGTTCTGCTGGTCACCATATCTTTAGATTCAGTAGAAGATGGATCTCCACTGCTCCGCTCACTGAGGGCAATGTGCTCTGCACAGGTTTCCATTGTCACATTCTTTGTGTCCACAAATATTGTCTAAAAACAGAGAAGTAAAAGTGAACTTAATTAGAGAGCTTGGTAAATTTGTTTCTTATAATATAATTTACTAATATACATAATATACTGCACATCACAAGCAAGGATTAGTCTAAGATAAGAATCACCGCAAATCTAACAGACAACAATGTCTCAGTTTTATTAGTGTACATTTGACCACTAAAGCTATAAATATATTTACATTTAACCTGTATCAAGTAAAATATAAATATTTATACAAACATCAAACTGTATCAAGTAATGTAAATAAAACTGTCATGAAAACCTCATGATTTCAGGATGTAATGTGTTCATTTACTTCTCTGTGTGTCCTGTATTGTAATGTTTGCTATTTACAGCTTTTTAACACAGGACAGTGAACTTTTTTAAAACCTGCATTAAGTTCAACCAGATATAGATGGCAATTCAGTCTTTTTATTTTAGCTGTCAACACAGAGTGACAGAAGACAGTGTCCTCTATCAAGACACAGACAGTCAATTAAACCTGGTACTCTAGGATATATTAGGATATGTTGTAATCACTTTTATTTTACTGGGTTACCAGATATGACAGACATGTCAGGTTTAGTATCAAACTAATGGTACCACAAGGGGATTGGTTATAAGTGCATAGGTTCTAGATATAACTAAATAAAATGATCAGAAATCCTATAACTTCAGCCAGGGCTTGTTGACTGGTTTATGGTTTTCCATAAAAAGGGGGTGGCTACCTTACTTGCTCCACTCTGGAAGGGGACTGGTCAGAAACCATATAAAAATATATTTAGTGATGAATTCAGATAAATAATGTTGTCCTTCAATGGGAAGAGATAGTACATAGTGTTTGACAATTGTTCATGCCAATTTTCTTCAGGACGGAGACTATACTGGTAAAGTTATAGATTATGTTCTTTTTATTATAAAACTGTTTTGCTTTGTGCATAATTTTATTTAATTCACTTTTTTTATATAAATACACTGTTACTCTCTTTGTTCATAATAAATATACCTTTATGAAGTTTTTGCCTTTGTCTAATATTTGAACCATGTTACCAAATAGACTATTAATAACAGTATTATGTTTTTAGATTGAATTGTGTTTTTGGATGTTTAATCTAATAGTCTGGGTTTTTCATAAAATTTCCCATATAATAATCCTAAATTGGTGATAGTGTGGGTTTTATTAAACGGGAGTTTTGGGCATTTTCTGGGTCTAGTATAAGAGGGTGTTTTGTTATCCCTTGCACCCACTGGAGTTAGTCACATCTTGTCAAGAGTGGCTAGGCTGTGACAAACTGTGCTCCACCCACCCTTGCTTGAGGAGCCAATCAGGACTTGCCTCTGTAGAAGAGAAGACTTGCTACTGTCATTGTTTAGCTTCAGTAGAAAAGATAAGTACAAATTAGGGACAGCTATGGGGCAGAGTTAGGCTCATGCAGCTGCCATGTGCTCTTTCAGTCTTAAATTACAGGAAAAGGGGGCAAAATAAATAATGAAAATATAATGCAAAGGTGGTTTACTACACATAATTGATCACTTTATATTGCAGTATTTTAGTGCCTTGAACACACAGTTCTGTTCCAGCGACAGTTCAGTAATAAAATGCATTAACACATGAGAGCGTTTTATGTTTTGTTGCTTTGTGTCGCATTGAGTGATAAGTCAAGTGGAGAGCCGATGCTTTACTCATAAAAAGGGGGAAAGCTTGCTGGGGTACAAAATGCTTTATATACTTCTGTATCTGAGTAGAGACTGTTTGCTACTTCCTAGATGTGAACGGACATAAAATCTGTTTCAGACAAATCGTTCATCGCAAAAATGTTTTAGTTTGTTTCATCCAAGATTTGTTCATGGGGTTGTTTGTTATAGAAAATGAATGAGGCCATTATTTCATATGGGGGACATCTTCACAGCAGCAGAGGAGCAGTAGCTGAACAGCAGTTTAATAATAAATAAATTGTAGCTGCTGCTTTAAAAAATAGTGCTGATGCTGGCTAGTGCTACAAACCAGCAGCAGCACAACATAAGTATTGTTGTAAATATTATTTTTTTTTCTGTCTTCTTCCTTATCCTCTTAGACTGTCTTCTTCTCTATCTTATTTTTCTTTTCTCTCAGTTTCTCTCTCAACAATTCTCCGGATTGGAGAGAAATTATAGCGAAGAATTCACAGGGGCTGAACTCCCTAATTGTAAAAAAAAAACCCAAACAAAACAGAATCAGGAAGTCTCAGAGAGATGAGAGATGCCTCCATACGGCTAGATTACAAGTGTTGCGGTACAGCTATACCGCTGAAAAATTGGACATTGCTATTAGCTGTTTTGAATAGCTAATAGGATTTCAGAAGCTCTTGTTCTATTGCCTGATTTGAATTTGAAGAATCAACTCAGCCAATAGGAATGCAAGGTACCCCATTTTGAAACTGGTACCTTGCATTCAACTTCAGTGTACGGTGGTGATCGTATGAAGAGGACGTTCCGCACAGGATGTCATTGCCATCCAGGATAGCTCCGCTCAGCGCCGCCAGGATGAAGATAGAAGACATCCCCAAGATGGATGAAGGTCTCGCCGCCTGGATGAGGATGGATGACCGGACATCAGGAATCGTGAGTAGATTCTCTGGGGTTAGTGTTAGGTTTATTTTTTGGGGTGTTTTGTTTTCAAGATTAGGGTTCTTTTGGTCACTGTAAAATAGCTGAATGCCCTTTTAAGGGCAGTGTAAAAGAGCTGAATGCCCTTTTAAGGGCAATGCCCATACAAATTCCCCTTTAGGGGCAATGGGTAGCTAATGTTTTATTTAAACTTAGGTTTTTTATTTTGGGGGTTTTACTGTTGGGGGACTTTGTATTTTTTTTTTACAAATAAGAGAGCAGTTTAACTTAGGGCAATGACATTCAAAAGGCCCTTTTAAGGACTATTGGTAGTTTATTGTAGGCTAGGACGTGTTTTTATTTGAGGGGGGGGGCATTTTTATTTTTATAGGGCTATTAGATTAGGTGTAATTTTTATTATTTTTGATAATTGTATTTATTATTTTTAGTGATCTTAGTGTTTTTTTTATTTTTTGTAATTTTTGTGTTTATTGTAATCTTATGTTTTTTTTATTTTTTTCGTAATGTTAGGTTTTTTTATTTTTCATTTCTTTTATTTAGTTAAAATAGTAATGTTAGTTTAATTTATAGTTTAATCATAGTTTTTTTTTATTTCACAGGTAAGTTTATATTTATTTAAAGATAGTTATATTGTAATTTAAATGTAAAGTTAGGGGGGTGTTAGATTTAGGGGTTAATAGTTAAATTTAGTGTTTTGCGATGTGGGGGGCTGGCAGTTAAGGGATTAATAGGTTTAGTTAATTAGTTACGATGTGGGGGGCTGGCGGTTTAGGGGTTAATATATTTAAATAGTGTTGGCAATGTCGGGGGCGGCAGTTTAGGGGTTAATAATTTTATTTAGTGTTGTGATGTCGGGGGGCGGCAGATTAGGGGTTAGTAACTTTATTTAGCGTTGGCGATGTCGGTGAGCGGTAGATTAGGGGTTAATAATTGTATTTACTGTTGGCGAAGTCGGAGACAGCAGATTAGGGATGTTTAGACTCTGGGTTTATGTTAGGGTGTTAGGTTTAAACGTAACTTTCTTTTCCCCTTAGACATCAATGGGGTTGCGTTATGGCGATCTCCATTCTTCGATCGCAGGTGTTTTTTTTCCGGACACTTTCTCCCCTTGGCTTTTATGCGGTATGGAGCTCAACGCATTAACTTGTAATGGCAGTGCTATGGAAAGTACAATAACACAATTTTTTTAGTCGTTATTTTTACACTCTGTTTAGCGCAAAACTCGTAATCTAGGTGATAGATAGTAATGAAGTGCTCTAGGATAAAGAATCTCAAAGGGGAGAGTGAGGTTAAAAGGGGAGGACCTGATACTAATATAAATTATCAGTTTGCAGCAAATACAAATTATATTGATATGTTTTCACCACAATTTAACTTGCATTTGCCTGTTAAATTAGTGTATTGTGAATTTTGTGCATTTTCTACCTCAGAGTAACAGTTTAACAAATGAACAAATACATTTTTTGTTGCACTCATTCATTTATTTATTGATTTAATCACAATTTGTTATTTCTTCTACAAGATACGACGAGTCCACGGATTTCATCCTTACTTGTGAGATTTATCCTCCTGCTAACAGGAAGTGGCAAAGAGCACCACAGCAGAGCTGTATGTATAGCTCCTCCCTTCCCTCCACCTCCAGTCATTCTCTTTGCCTGTGTTAGTAATAGGAAGAGGTAAAGTGAGGTGTTAGTTTTAGATTCTTCTATCAATAATTTTTTATTTTAAAATGGTATCGGTGAGTACTATTTTCCTCAGGGAGAAATCGTTGGAATGAAGAAATATTTTTTCTGCCCTGAGGTTGATGATCTTAGCAGACATTACTAAGATCCATTCTGGTTCCCACAGAGCTTCTGAAGGTAGTGCAAGAAAAATATTCAGTGTGGAGACCGGTGTCATGCTACAAGCAGCATTGAGGTATGTTCAGTCTTTATTTCTGAGGAGACTTGTTATATCAGAACTGGCTGACATTATTCCCTGGAAGGGAAGGGGTAAGCAGTAGACCTGGATGGATAAGGGTGTTAATGACATTACTGATTTGTACATATTGATTACAATGGGTATGTAATTCAATAGGGGCTTGACACTGGGAGAGGCAACTGTGACACTTTCTATATTTAAGTATAGCATAATATGTGTGCGATAACTTCAGGGGACCACATGGCTTATTAGAACCGCTTACCATGCGGTTATGGAGTCGGTTTAATAAGGGCATAACGATATGTGGTGTAAACACATTAGGAGGACCACATGACTTATTGAAACCGCTTTCCATGCGGTTATGGTGAAAGATCATGCGACACCCATGGTGGGCGGGGCCTAGTTCACGTGCTCAGACGCGCAGTTTCTCCTCACTAGAAGGCAGCAGGCACTAGCTCCGGTGGGGCCTAAAGTTGAGATTCAGTCACTGGATCATTGTTGAATCAATTTTGAGTACCCAGGGGGCAGGTAGGCACCACAGCAGAGCTGTGGCGAAGTGCAGGGTCTGTTATCATTGTTTAAAGTTTATATACTAAATAAAAAGACTATTTACAGGGTGATTTCGTTTTTGCTTGACTAGTGCAATCATTTTTGGAAAAATTTAAATGTTTAGTATAATGTTTGAGTGCTAAAAATCATTTTTTTGTGCAGACAGAAAAATTGTTGCGCTTTTATTATTTAAAGGCGCAGTACATTTTTTTTCTTAAAATTCTTTGACACCACAAATAAGGTTAAAAACATCCATTGTGGCCACTGCTAGTCTGTTTAACATGTCTGAACTTGAGGAAACTCCTTGTTCTATGTGTTTAGAGGCCATTGTGGAACCCCCTCTTACTTTGTGTACCTCTTGTACTGAAAGAGCCTTACAATATAAAAAGCATTTTTTATGTAAAGAAAGTGTGCCTAAGGATGATTCTCAGCCTGAAGAGAATCAGGATATGCCGCCTAATTCTCCCCAAGTGTCACAACCTATAACGCCCACCCAAGCGACGCGAGTTCCTCTACAGCATCTAATTCTTTTACTCTGCAGGATATGGCTGAAGTTATGTAAACTACCCTTACAGAGGTATTATCTAAGTTACCAGTGTTACAGGGTAAACGCAGTAGTTCAGGTATTAATGTGAATACTGATTCCTCTGATGCTTTGTTGGCTATTTCCGATGTACCCTCACAGGGATCTGAGTAGGGGGTTAGGGAAATTTTGTCTGGGGGAGAACTTTCAGAATCGGTAAGTGTTACCTCAGACAGATTCAGACATCATGTCCTTTAAATTTAAGCTGGAACACCTCCACCTTTTACTTCGGGAGGTCTTAGCGACTCTGGACGACTGTGACCCTATTATGGTACCACCAGAGAAATTGTGTAAAGTGGACAAATATCTAGAAGTACCTGCTTACACTGATGTTTTTCCGGTTCCTAAGAGAATTTCGGAGATTATTAAGGAGGAGTGGGATAGACTGGGCATACCATTCTCTCCTCCTCCTAATTTTAGGAAAATGTATCCCATATCAGACACCATTCGGGACTCTTGGCAGACTGTCCCTAAGGTGGAGGGAGCTATTTCTACCCTGGCTAAGCGTACAACTATTCCTATTGAGGACAGTTGTGCTTTCAAAGACCCTATTAATAAGAAATTAGAGGGTCTTCTAAAGAAGTTATTTATTCATCAGGGTTTTCTTTTACAACCAACAGCCTGCATTGTTCCAGTTACTACTGCAGCCGCTTTCTGGTTTGACGCCTTGGAAGAGTCTCTTAAAGTTGAGACCCCTTTAGAGGATATTTTAGATAGAATTAAGGCTTCAAGCTAGTTAATTCTTTTATCACTGATGCCGCCTTTCAAATTGCTAAGTTGGCGGCTAAAAATGCAGGATTTGCCATTTTAGCGCGTAGAGCGTTATGGTTAAAATCGTGGTCTGCTGATGTGTCATCTAAGTCAAAGCTCTTGACGATTCCTTTCAAGGGTAAGCCCCTATTCGGGCCTGAGTTGAAGGAAATCATTTCTGACATTACTGGAGGTAAAGGTCACGCTCTACCTCAGGATAATTCTGTTAAGATGAGGGGTAAACAAAATAATTTTCGTTCCTTTCGGAATTTTAAAGGAGTACCCTCTTCTTCCTCTTCCTCCACAAAGCAGGAAGGGAATTTTGCACAGGGCAAGTCCGTCTGGAGACCCAACCAGGCTTGGAACAAGGGTAAGCAACCCAAGAAGCCCGCTGCTACTACAAAGACAGCATGAAGGGGCGACCCCCGATCCGGGATCGGATCTAGTAGGGGGCAGACTTTCTTTCTTTGCCCAGACTTGGGCAAGAGATGTTCAGGACCCCTGGGCGCTGGAAATCGTGACCAACGGGTATCAACTGGAATTCAAAAATTTTCTCCCAAGAGGGAGATTTCTTCTTTCACGATTGTCTGTAGACCAGATAAAAAGAGAGGCATTCTTACGCTGTGTAAGAGACCTCTCTACCATGGGAGTAATTTGTCCCGTTCCAAGACTAGAACAGGGACAGGGATTTTACTCAAATCTTTTCTTGGTTCCCAAAAAAGAGGGAACGTTCAGACCTATTTTAGATCTCGAGTCTAAACAAGTTTCTCAGAGTCCCATCTTTCAAGATGGAGACTATCCAAACAATTTTACCAATGATCCAGGAGGGTCAATATATGACCTCTGTGGATTTGAAGGATACATACCTTCATATTCCAATTCACAAAGATCATCATCAGTACCTAAGGTTTACCTTCCTGGACAAACATTTTCAGTTTGTGGCTCTTCTCTTTGGGTTGGCCACAGCACCCAGGATCTTAACAAAGGTCCTAGGGTCCCTTCTGGTGGTTCTCAGGCCGCGGGGCATAGCAGTGGTGCCTTATCTGGATGATATTCTGATTCAGGCGTCAACTTATCATCTAACAAACTCTCATACGGACACAGTGTTGTCTTTTCTGAGAACTCACGGATGGAAAGTGAATCTAGAAAAGAGTTCACTAATTCCTCAGACAAGGGTTCCCTTCTTGGGAACTCTGATAGATTCTGTATCCATGAAGATTTTTCTGACGGAGGTCAGAAAGTCAAAGATTCTAAATACATGCCGAGCTCTTCAGTCCAATCCTCGGCCATCAGTGGCTCAGTGCATGGAGGTAATTGGATTGATGGTGGCGGCAATGGACATCATTCCGTTTGCTTGATTTCATCTCAGACCACTGCAACTGTGTATGCTCGGACAGTGGAATGGGGATTATGTGAATTTATCTCCTCAGATTAATCTGAACCAGGAGACCAGAGACTCTCTTCTTTGGTGGTTGTCGCCGGATCATCTGTCCCAAGGGACGCGTTTCCGCAGACCCTCGTGGGTGATAGTGACAGCGGACGCCAGTCTACTAGGCTTGGGTGCAGTCTGGAATTCCCTGAAAGCTCAGGGTGTATGGACTCAGGTGGAGTCTCTACTTCCAATCAATATTCTGGAATTGAGAGCAATATTCAATGCGCTTCAGGCATGGCCTCAGTTGGTTTCAGCCAAATTCATCAGATTCCAGTGGTCCAGTAGTTTTTGTCTCAGTGTTGCCGATAGCAGCAACAGATGATCAGGGCTTGCATGTCAGTGGTCCAGTAGTTTTTGTCTCATTAGTGTTGCCAATAGCAGCAGCAGATGATCAGGCCTTGCATGTCTGTGGTCTAGTAGTTTTTGTCTTAGTGTTGCCGATAGCAGCAGCAGATGATCAGGCTGAACAAACACCTAACGCATGGGCACTCACATACATTTCAGGTGCACATATCAAACATTTAACCCTTGCATGGCCACTTAATAATTCAAACCAGTATTCACCCTCTGCAAGTGTCAAACCAATCACAACCAAGCACTCAGCCTATCACACTGTATAAAAAATCTATCTATTCCTCTGCTTCTGGGCCCTGTGTTGTAGCTCAAAGAACAATCCAAACACACGCAAAATGTTGCGCATGGGATTTTATAAGGGTTTTGAATGGCGTTTTGATGTGTCGGTTTAGCGATTGGTTTCGGTTTCAATTTTTACGTGTGAAGTCAACACAAACAATCCTACTCTTTAATCTTCAATTACGCTTGCAATAAACTGGCGTAAAGTACTGGCGACGTCAGAAATGTGGGGTTGTGCACATTTCTGAACATTGCCAGTTTGACCTACTTACGCCAGTTTATCATATGGCGCCGTGTGTTATGTGATTCATACGATGTGTGAGGTGAACTTACAGGCAACAGGGGTTTCAGCAGTTGCGCTGAAACGTACGTGAAGTACGTGTTCGCGCCCCATGTCTGATTCCCACAATCTCAGACATTCATACCAAGCTTGTGTAAAAAACAAAATGTTAAATCAAACCAGAGCCCCCTTTATTGTTGCACAAAATATACTTTTCAGTCTGTAAATAAAAGACTGTGCTGTAATTGTAGTCTATTCCCTTCCTCCAAAGCTGCACAGAGATCTATGAGACATAAAGCATTGACATAATTATGTTTGTAAGCCAGATACATTGCTAAATAGTTTATGATATGAATCATTTGCGAGTTAAGTGGGCTTTTTCCTTTAATACAGTGAGAAGAGTATAACTGAGAGAAATGGGCAGTAAATTCTAAGCCCTTCCTGTAATAATGTGATTTTCCCGGTGTTGTGAGAAACAGCAGCTAAAGCTTAATGATCTCAACTATTAGTAAATTATTCAGAGGCTTTAAAATGGTCAAATGGTAACTTATATAATCATCTGATCACACAGAAGTGGTAGCTATGGACGACACCCTGCTCAGTATATAGAGAATTCTACAAGGCAGTATTAGCTATGGACGGCACCCTGCTCAGATTATAGAGAATTCTACAAGGCAGTATTAGCTATGGACGGCACCCTGCTCAGATTATAGAGAATTCTACAAGGCAGTATTAGCTATGGACGGCACCCTGCTCAGATTATAGAGAATTCTACAAGGCAGTATTAGCTATGGACGACACCCTGCTCACATTATAGAGAATTCTACAAGGCAGTATTAGCTATGGACGGCACCCTGCTCAGTATTATAGAGAATTCTACAAGGCAGTATTAGCTATGGACGACACCCTGCTCAGATTATAGAGAATTCTACAAGGCAGTATTAGCTATGGACGGCACCCTGCTCAGTATATAGAGAATTCTACAAGGCAGTATTAGCTATGGACGGCACCCTGCTCAGATTATAGAGAATTCTACAAGGCAGTATTAGCTATGGACGACACCCTGCTCAGTATATAGAGAATTCTACAAGGCAGTATTAGCTATGGACGGCACCCTGCTCAGATTATAGAGAATTCTACAAGGCAGTATTAGCTATGGACGGCACCCTGCTCAGATTATAGAGAATTCTACAAGGCAGTATTAGCTATGGACGGCACCCTAATCAGATTATAGAGAATTCTACAAGGCAGTATTAGCTATGGACGGCACCCTGCTCAGATTATAGAGAATTCTACAAGGCAGTATTAGCTATGGACGACACCCTGCTCAGATTATAGAGAATTCTACAAGGCAGTATTAGCTATGGACGGCACCCTGCTCAGATTATAGAGAATTCTACAAGGCAGTATTAGCTATGGACGGCACCCTGCTCAGATTATAGAGAATTCTACAAGGCAGTATTAGCTATGGACGGCACCCTGCTCACATTATAGAGAATTCTACAAGGCAGTATTAGCTATGGACGGCACCCTGCTCAGATTATAGAGAATTCTACAAGGCAGTATTAGCTATGGACGACACCCTGCTCACATTATAGAGAATTCTACAAGGCAGTATTAGCTATGGACGGCACCCTGCTCACATTATAGAGAATTCTACAAGGCAGTATTAGCTATGGACGGCACCCTGCTCAGATTATAGAGAATTCTACAAGGCAGTATTAGCTATGGACGGCACCCTGCTCAGATTATAGAGAATTCTACAAGGCAGTATTAGCTATGGACGGCACCCTGCTCACATTATAGAGAATTCTACAAGGCAGTATTAGCTATGGACGGCACCCTGCTCACATTATAGAGAATTCTACAAGGCAGTATTAGCTATGGACGGCACCCTGCTCACATTATAGAGAATTCTACAAGGCAGTATTAGCTATGGACGACACCCTGCTCACATTATAGAGAATTCTACAAGGCAGTATTAGCTATGGACGGCACCCTGCTCACATTATAGAGAATTCTACAAGGCAGTATTAGCTATGGACGGCACCCTGCTCACATTATAGAGAATTCTACAAGGCAGTATTAGCTATGGACGTCACCCTGCTCAGATTATAGAGAATTCTACAAGGCAGTATTAGCTATGGACGGCACCCTGCTCAGATTATAGAGAATTCTACAAGGCAGTATTAGCTATGGACGGCACCCTGCTCACATTATAGAGAATTCTACAAGGCAGTATTAGCTATGGACGGCACCCTGCTCAGATTCTACAAGGCAAGAAATAAAAAATAATACATTAATTGGACAGTAAAGTCAAAATTAAACTTAAAGGAACATGAAACCCATTTTTTTTCTTTCCTGGTTTTGATAGAGCAGCGATTTTAAACAACTTTCCAATTTACTTCTATTATCTAATTTGATTTATTCTCTTGATATCCGTTGTTGAAAAGCATATCTAGAAAGGCACAGTAGCTGCTGATTGGTGGCTGCACATAGATGGCTCGGTTGATTGGCTCACCCATGTGCATTGCTATTTCTTCAACAAAGGATAATTGAAGAATGAAGCAAATTGAATAAAAGAAGTAAATTGGAATGTTGTTTTCAATTGTATTCTCTGTCTGAATCATGAAAGAACACATTTGTGTTTAATGTCCCTTTAAATGGATTGGATAGAAGGAAGAACAGTCAATTTTTAACAACTTTCAAATTTACTTCAATTATCAATTTTGCTTAGTTCTTTTGGCATCATTTCTTAGGGCCCTATAATCTAAAGGTCTCTGGGCTGGCGAGAGTATATAAGAATGCTGCCAGTACTTCTATTTAAAGGGACACTGAACCCAAATTTTTTCTTTCGTGATTGAGATAGAGCATGCAATTTTAAGCAACTTTCTAATTTACTCCTACAAAGTTTTCTTTGTCCCATTTTTTACTGTGAAAACAGTATTTCAAAATCTTAGAAAATGAATATTTTAAACATTCACACAAAAATACGCAGGAAAAAAATTGTATTGATAAGGTGCATCAAAAAAACTTAACAAATGTCTTCTCCAAAAATTGTATTTTATCAAAAAATTTAAATTTGTATGTAAATTACACAGGAATAAATCATATGAAATATGCACAGCGAAAATTGTAATTTAAATTCACTGGATGCGCAAATAATACACAGAGATTCCTACTTATAAGTACAAAATACAAAGCATAATAGTTTTTTTTTTTAGTAAAATGGACTGAACATGGGCGTTACATGGGCGTGTATGAAATTCTCCCTCTAATCCCAGCGTAATTCTGTAAAGATTTTCACACTATAGATCTTACAGTTTTTTTCTCACAAACTAAAAGGTGCTGAGCTTTTCTCAAAATACTTATAACACTAATAGACAAAACCATGCATACAAAAATATAGGTGATTGTCAGATGCTGTAGGCAGAACGCAGCGTAATAAGGTTTTTATATTGGCTGCAGGGTTTACTTTCTGAAGTGCGCCCCCTGCTCACTGCGCTCTACGGTACAAAGTGTCCCTTTCCAGCAAGCTCCTTTATATTTACAAGGAGACATCTCGCCACTCGCAGGGACGGCCCCTTTTTTACGATAATTTCACAAGGGCAACTCCTGTGAGGGTCAGCGTGAAAAACCACATCTAGTCTGGTGACGTTTAGAATAAAGAGTAACCATAGGTGAGCTCAGGAGCGTGCACACCATCTAGCAGCAGTGTATGCTTATAGACATGATATACATAAATACAAACACTTTTGCCATAGGCCTCTATTTAACAAGGTCTTGCGGACATGATCCGACAGTGCAAATCAGGTCCGCAAGACCTCGCTGAATACGGAGAGAAATACGCTCTCCGTATTCAGCATTGCACCAGCAGCTCTCAAGAGCTGCTGAAGCAACGCCGCCCCCTGCAGACTCGCGGCCAATCGGCCGCCGGCAGGGAGGTGTCAGTCAACCCGATCATACTCGATTGGGTTGAATTCCGGCGATGTCTGTCTGCCTGCTCAGAGTAGGCGGACAGGTTATGGAGCAGCGGTCTTTGTGAAGACTCGCCAGAAACACAGGCCATCAAGCTCCGTTCAGAGCTTGATAGATAGGCCCCATAGACTGCTTTAGATCTGTACATGCTCCTAAGCCCCTATGAGCCTACCTAGGCAAAGGATATCAAGAGAACAAAACAAATATGATAATAAAAGTAAAATTTAAAGTGATTTAAAACTGCATGTTCCACTGAATCATAAAATAAAAATATTGGGTTCAGTATCCCTTTAATATTGGTATTAGCTGATTTAGTTCCTAAGTTGTGCAATATAATTATTTATGCTAATTAATGCTAATGAGCAGAGCTGATATTCTTTAAGAAAGGGAGGAGCCTGGTGCATACTTGATTTTGCCTTTTCTATCCCTTTAGCTTTCAATACAATAATGTAGCACAGAAATACCTGAAGAACACTACTTTGTACAATCAGCTTAGAGCTCGAGCGATATTCAACACCCCCATAGAAGTCTATTATATGAGGGATATAGAGCACATGCGCTATTAGGTGCGCAGGTGTTGGCACCCTAGACTATCGAATAAGAAAGGGACCTGGGAGCGCCAAAAATTAGGCGGAGGAACTAAAATGACGTATGGCGGATAAATAACGTATTAAGATCCTCAATATAATGGATAATTGCAAATAATCCAGTATCATTAAAAATTTGTGCAAAGATGGATACAAATCATTACAATTAAAACATGTGAAAAAATAGATACAATTTAATACAATTAAAACATATAAATAAAATCATGGATCCATGGTACAATAAACATAAATGACATAAAATATTAGCGTACGATAAAAGCAATATGTATTTGATTAAATGATGTGGGTGTGGGCAAAAAAACTGTCAATGGGAACCGTGTTCCCTATATAAGGTGAAGATGTGCCTCTAGAAAATTAACCAAAATTTAGGTGAAAAAATATAAATAATAATAAGGGGGGTACCCCCTCAAAAAATGAACAGTTTCAAAAATGTGACTGTGATTGTCCAAAACAAAAATCAAAAATCAAAAGTCAAAGTTAAAAGTGGGAAAAAAAGGCTGTATAAAAAGGCTGTATAAAATTGTGTCCGTGTACAGAGTTTGTGAAAAAAACGGTGATAAACACTGTCAGTGATATAAAGTTCCAAACAGTATGTGTATTGTAAGGCAAACTTCCTTCAGTCTCCTCAAAAGAAGGTTCCAAACAATATGAAGATAGTGGGTAAGAGAGTGTCCGGTAAAACCTGGGTGTAGTCCCTATATCCAACCTGTAAAAGAAATAGAATAGAGTCTTGAAAAAGGCCCAGATTTGGGCCGAAACGCGTTGGCAAAATTGGTGAGCTTTTTTCCTATTATACATACACATCTGTTAGCTTTATTGCACTATTGTGTATTTCTTTTACAGGTTGGATATAGGGACTACACCCAGGTTTTACCGGACACTCCCTTACCCACTATCTTCATATTGTTTGGAACCTTCTTTTGAGGAGACTGAAGGAAGTTTGCCTTACAATACACATACTGTTTGGAACTTTATATCACTGACAGTGTTTATCACCATTTTTTTCACAAACTCTGTACACGGACACAATTTTATACAGCCTTTTTTTCCCACTTTTAACTTTTGACTTTTGATTTTTGATTTTTGATTTTTGTTTTGGACAATCACAGTCACATTTTTGAAACTGTTCATTTTTTGAGGGGGTACCCCCCTTATTATTATTTATATTTTTTCACCTAAATTTTGGTTAATTTTCTAGAGGCACATCTTCACCTTATATAGGGAACACGGTTCCCATTGACAGTTTTTTTGCCCACACCCACATCATTTAATCAAATACATATTGCTTTTATCGTACGCTAATATTTTATGTCATTTATGTTTATTGTACCATGGATCCATGATTTTATTTATATGTTTTAATTGTATTAAATTGTATCTATTTTTTCACATGTTTTAATTGTAATGATTTGTATCCATCTTTGCACAAATTTTTAATGATACTGGATTATTTGCAATTATCCATTATATTGAGGATCTTAATACGTTATTTATCCGCCATACGTCATTTTAGTTCCTCCGCCTAATTTTTGGCGCTCCCAGGTCCCTTTCTTATTCTATAGACCTCATTTTAAGGGGTAGCTAGGTACCCTTTAGTACCTAGGAGCTAGTAGGAACATTGTGTTAGCGCTGTTAGATACCATAGCATCTAGACACCCTAGACTATCGCACAAGCCAGGAAAATAACTTTATACTTAATGTGAGCGCAGAGGAGCGCTAGTGGTTGCGCTCAGACAATGTTAATGACACTTAACTTAATACGAGTAATAATAACTAATGTCTGACCCCTATTTCTATTGGGAAACTGAAGTGAGTTTTTAGATATGCATCAGAAATGAATCACTGCATTGTAAAAGAGCTGCATTCAAAATACATTGTTTTGTTAGTAAAAATATCACTGTTTTGCAGTACAGCAGCATACTTATTTAAACGTCTTTTGAGTTTCTTTAACCCAGCTCCTTTAATATGACTGAGATAAGAGATTTAAGTGAGCTCTATACTGTGTATTAGTGTAGCATATAGGAGGATCGTGGTATGAACTCCAGCCTCTCTGAGGGGTGTGGAAAAACCCCAAAGGTGTTACAGAGCATTATTTAAGTATTATTGCTCTAGTCTAAAGGAATTAAATAATGCATTGTTTTTTTTCTCCAAAGATGTTAAATCAAGTTTCTCTCTGTTACTTGCTCAAATGACTTAATATTGATTTAACTCCTTTGGTGCCAGTAACACACACATCATTATTTTGTGTGTGTTACTGGCTCAAAAGGAGTTAAAATCAATATTGTGTGTGTTACTGGCACCAAAGGAGTTAAATCAATGTTCTGTGTGTTACTGGTTCAAAATGGGTTCATGCTCACTTTTATTAGAATTAAAGGAGTTAAATCGATGTCTTGCATGTATTACTGGCGTAAAACTAATACATCTCTGCTCTGTGATTATTAGATTTGAGGAACAACTAATGTACACGTAGCCATCTTTCCTTTCTTAACTTTCTGATAAGGGCTGACATAGTTTTTGGATAAAATGACGTGTCTTTCTAGGAAGCATTAGTTAGCATAAATAATAACTCTGAAATTAAAGGGACAGCACACACCTTGTAATTATTGTTCTGCTCTCTTGCAATAAATTAACATACTGGATGGGTTTGCTGTAATGTGTTAGAACATTTCATTATTGCATATAATTATGTGCAGAGGGCACAATGTGCTGTGCAGGGAGGGACGTGTTCTGGTGTTTGAAAGAAAGAACAGAGGCAAAGACAAGATGATTATTGCCCTATGGCTAGTTTACAAGTGGTGCGTGCGATATTGAAATATTGC
Organism: Bombina bombina; assembly: GCF_027579735.1. NCBI lineage: Eukaryota > Metazoa > Chordata > Amphibia > Anura > Bombinatoridae > Bombina > Bombina bombina. The sequence continues at coordinate 1,587,860,377 of NC_069499.1, forward strand.
GGGCACGTTTATTTGCACACATATACAAGTTGAAAGTAAAAGCGTTCACTTGAGCACTATCAAATTTAGAGCGCGTGAGTTTAGTGCGACTGAAGGCCTCACGTAAAGGCTTAGGGATAAAATTAAAGTTGCACCAAACAAAACATAAATACATTAAAATAACCAGTTACATTCATATAAACACCATCTGATAAAAATGACTAAGGCATATGGTATATGGCCATGTATCTGACTGGAAAGGGTTATTAAATATATATATAATACTATTCTATGAGAACATACAGAGGTAGTCTCAGGAGCGTGCACGTGTGAGCACTTTATATATAACATTGTTACAAACACAGCTACAATATAGTGCTTACTGCATCTGAATTAATTGTGGAAGTTTTATTAATGACTTCTAGCTGTTCTGTTTGCACAGAATGTGTGCCGGGTGATTCTACAGCACCAGATATGATAATAATAACAGGTAAATCATTCACATACCCAGCTAACGTGCGGCGCTAAATGTTCTTTTCAGATGGAGTTTGCTTCAGTTCGGTGTCCTCTTGTTTTGCAGAAGGAAGGAAACTAAACTAAAGTCTGAACCTCTTTGTTGTAAAACCAATTTATTGCTAAAAAGAATGCATATGTGTGAAGTTCCCAGTAAAGTCACACGGGGTTCAGCACCAGTGAGGTCACACAAGCCCTGTTGGCTCAGCGCAGAAATTAGCTAGGTATACGCACCTGTTGGGGTAATAAAATAATTAAAGACACACGGCCTTGTCTAAACACATGGCAGCTGTTAGCTATTCTGAGGTTTTTAGTTTTTTTTGGTTTGTGAATTTGATCTGTAAAGAATAGGATTTCACAAGCTTCATAATTGGGTTTCATATGAATGATGAAAAATCTGCAAACATGTTTGGATCTTTGGGATTATGTGAAAATGAAATGGGGGCCAAAGATTATCTAGGTAAGGGGCAGCTACAATAATTCAGTGACACCTCAGTCAGGCTTGTGACACACTTGCTGAGATGTGATCGATGTGACATTACTAATAAGGAACGGCACAGGGAACAGACGTCCTGGCGAGCAGTGAGCTGCCTCCCTTACACAGTAAAGATGATCTCTGGGCCTGAGAGACTCACAGGGGAGAGTACATTTAACTGTGAGCACCATGTGCTGAGACTCCGTCCTATTGCACTTTTTACAACTAGTAGTGACATAGCTTACTTACTTCAGGGTCATTCAAAGATAGCTACTGACAAAAAAACATTTCTGCCCCTGCGGTGACAAATCTCTAATGATGATGGCTGCAGATAGCCTGATGGGAAAATGGGTTTGTGCCTAGTGACAAAAGCTCAACTAACTTTTATAATTCCCATTGCCTCTCACTGCGGATAATGCGCTTCTTCTGACTCCAGTGTGCAGTATAAGTCCCACATACCCCTTATAGCTTTAAGCTAAACATCAATCTTTATAGACTTCAGTATCTGCTGCTACTAATTATATAATTGAAGTATATAGATATATATATTTCTCTGGTGTTACTATTTACAGATAAGCGTCCGGTTACCATGACAACAATGAGTATGCAACGTGAGTCACGTGATCACATCCACTTCTAGTTACGCCATCAGCAACTCCCCAATGGGGTTTCGAGGGTGTTTTAAGAAGGGTGAGTAAATTGTTCACTATTGTATGTCTGTTTGAAAAACGGGGTGACCCTGAAAAGTCACAAATTAAAGGAGTAATTCTTTCTATCAAAACCCAGTGAGTGCCTTCTACTTTTTGAAAGTGTATCGTGTACTTGATGCGCACCCTGAAACATCAGTTTCTCTGGTTTTACTATTTACAGATATGTGTTTGAGTAAAATTTTTGTATAAACTACTGACAACATTTCTCCCGAATTCCACATAAAAATATTATTATTTAGAGCATTTAATTGCAGAAAATGACAGCTGGTCAAAATAACAAAAAAGATGCAGTGTTTTCAGATCTCGAATAATGCAAAGAAAATAAGTTCATATTCATTTTTAAACAACTCAGTAATATTTAACTTAGCAAGGGTTCAGAAATCAATATTTGGTGGAATAACCCTGATTTTCAATTACAGCTTTCATATATCTTGTTTACGTATATATGAATATATATATATATATATATATATATATATTCAGTGAAAAGCATTACTTGGCAAAAAGAATCTGCACCCAGGTGGTAAATCGCCATAGAACAGGCTAACAATGGTATTGAGCCAGTTGTTTGTTCCTGTGAGTGCACTTCTCTCTGTGTGTATTTAGTCTCCCAATGGGAAAAAGGGGCAACCAGACGTGGACTCCTTGCTCAGTGTGCTTAGAGGAATATGGCTACACCTCACTGACAAGGCCCAATGAAGGCCGAAACCCTTGTAAAGGGTTGCTGTGTTCCTTGTTCAGAGAGGAATTGCCTGGTATTTTGGTGCTGGACTGACTGTAATAGGAGGGATCAGACTGATATACTACAGCAAAGTTCTACTCTGTGAAATGCATAACTGGGCTAAAAAGTTGCACCCAGGTGGTAAATCGCCATAGAACGGGCTAACGTTGTTATTGAGCTGGTTGTAAAATACTTATAGTGTGTTTATATATATATATATATATATATATATATATATATATATATATATATATAAAGTATACAGACCGCACTCGCAGGGTTTTAGACAAACTTCAGTATTTCTTTATTCTGGTGACGTTTTGAGGATAATCTCCCCTTCCTCAGACCAACCTAAATAACAGTACAATGAGTGTATTTAAACCCTAAACCCCCTCACAAGTGAGACAGGCGCCCAAAAGGGTTCCCATAGCAACCAACAGACAAAACAACCTAGTTTAAAATCACACTGTGTATCTTAAAGCGGTATCTCTGTATAACTATGTGTACAACACAGCTATATTATCATCTGGTTTATTTTACCTGCTGTCTGTGTCGTATACTAATTGAAAGATATCTGACCTATTTTTTGATATCTTGAAACATTGTACCATGTTAACTATTGGCTACAATATATCCTGAAAAGTTTAAAGTTATGTTGTGTACATGATTGTCAAGGCTACCCCCCACCCTCCTACTTACTGGCACACAAATTATTATATTAGATTTGGCCTTTTCAGGGCTCACACTATCTCCCAAACGCTTCCTATTACCTGTTTTGTTGTTTGTACCTCCTCACAAAAGAACTGATCTGTGACTGGGAAAACGCTTCTCAGCTGACCGGGCTCCTGAAACTGCTGGCCGGCCGCAAGCTGATCTCTTACCGCATAAACCCTTCTCAGCTGGTCAGGCTCCTGGCACTGCCGGCCGCACCACACTGGATACCCGCTAACATTTACCCCAGGTCACTCCAGCGGCCCCTTGCTCCAGAGCTCCGCTCTTTTGGGGATTGGCAGCCCCTAGGGAGGACCAGAGGTGGGGTGATCACCGGAAGGGAGCTCCTCTGGGAAACGCGGGTTTTGGACAACCCAAACTCCATATCTTTACCAGGCTGTAACTCAAGCCGCTTTTTGGACTGTGGCATCTGCCGCTCCCCCGAGATCACCCTAAAACTGTGACCTAAGTACTGTGGGGACTTTATGGGACTGTGGCTCCTATGGAAGTGCCAGACTGTCTGGAGGGGAAGGAATGGTGGGAGATCTTGGGATCAGATAAGTCTCTAAATGTGTATGTAAGCAGAGTGTATTTCCCAAAAAAGTTAGTTCTTGCTTCACCTGAATACTGGTCTTGTCTGGTTATTTGGGTGGGCTCTGGCTATAATTGCTTTCAAGCTATAAGGCTGCAGGCTCCATGGAGGAAGCAGGACCCTTTGGCGGAGCTACCCATTCGGGGTAGCCGGTATCCATCACAACTGCTTCTCTTCTCTCATATCTTCTTACTCCTCAAACCCTAAATGTCTCTTCTCCATTTTCAACACCGCCCTCTATCCACCTGCACCACCCCCATCATCTGCCTTTAGTGCTCAAGACTTGGCAAACTACTTTTTCAACAAAACGCTTACCATCCAAAGTAACATCCCACCACAAGACTGCAACTTTCCATCTCCGCCCCGGTCACCCCCTCCACCACTCTCAGTACCTTCCCCCCAACCACTGAGAATGAAGTAAGTTCCCTAATATCTTCCTCACTACCTGCCCACTTGACCCTATCCCTTTACATCTAATACCTTCTCTGTCTTCTGCCCTCACCCCAGCTCTTACTTACATATTCAACCGATCCCTTACTACTGGTTCATTTCCATCATCCTTCAAACATGCAAAGGTCACCCCCATCCTCAAAAAACCCTCCCTCGACCCCAATTCTCTTGCAAACTACTGCACCATATCACTGCTTCTGCTAGCTTCAAAAGTCCTGGAAAAACTAGTTTTCGATTGCCTAACCCACTTCCTATCCTCCAACTCATTGCTTGACCCCTGCAATCTGGCTTCCGTCCCCAACACTCAACTGACTGCCCTCACCAAGGTTACTAAAGATCTTCTTTCTGCTAAAATCAATGGCCACTATTCTATACTTATCCTACTTGACCTATCTGCTGCCTTTGACACTGTTGACCATCCCCTCCTCTTACTGACTCAGCTCCCTTGGGCTCTGTGACATTGCCCTCTCCTGGATTCACTCTTATCTCTCTAATAGGTCCTTTTCTGTCTGATTTGCTGGTGACTCCTCCTCTCCATTGCCTCTGTCTGTTGAAGTACCTCAAGGCTTTGTTCTAGGCCATCTACTCTTCTCTATTTAACTTCCTCACTGGGTAAACTTATCAGTAGCTATGGCTTCAACTATCACCTCTATGCTGATGATACTCAGATCTACCTATTCACCCCTGCACTTTCTTCTGTCCTTTTCCACATCAGCTACTACTTATCTGGCATTTCTTCCTGGATGGCCTCTCACCACCTAAACATCAACATGTCCAAGACTGAGCTTCTTCTAATCACCCCATCTAATTCTACTCCAGTTTCTAACTTTACTATCACTGTTGGTGACACCACTATCTCCCCATCACCCCAAGTCCGCTGCTTAGGAGTTACACTTGACTCCCATATATCCTTCATACCCCACATCCAATCGCTCTCTTCATCCTGGTGCAACCACCTACGTAATATCTCCAAAATGCATCCTTTTCTGAGTGCTAAAACTACTAAACAGCTAATCAATTCCCTAGTAATTTCCCAGCTTGACTACTGTAACAACCTACTAACTGGCCTTCCTCTCTCCCGCCTCTCCCCCCCCCTTTAATCCATCCTAAATGCCTCTGCTAGGCTAATCCACCTCTCCCGATGCTCTGTATCCGCTGCACTCCTCTGTGAGTCCCTTCACTGGCTCCCCATTTACAGCAGAATTAAATTCAAAATTCTCATTCTAACCTACAAAGCCCTTACCAATGCAGCCACCCCCACCTGTCCTCACTCATCAACAAATATACTCCAGCCTGTCCCCTAACATCCAACAACGATCTAGTTTTTGCCTCTTCTACCATAACCTCCTCCCATGCTAGACTACAGGACTTCTCTCGTGCGGCACCAACCCTCTGGAACGCACTTCCTTGAGCCGTCAGACTTTCCCCACAAACTCTCCTCCTTTAAACGCTCCCTAAAGACCTTCTTGTTCAGGGAAGCCTATCACCAAATCAGTAACTAATGAATTCCACTTGCCTAATAGTTGCCCTCATCTAACTTCACACTAACATCATTCCCACCTTTGCAGTCCCCACCTCCCTTTTCTCACCCTCCTACCCATTTAGATTGTAAGTTTACACAGGAACAGGGCTCCCAATTCCCCCTGTATTAGTTTGTTAAATTGTGTCTGGTGTCTCATATTGTACTGTCCTTTTATCTTTGTTACCCATGGACAGTGCTGCGGAATCTGTTGGCGCGTTATAAATAAAGAATAATAATAAAAGTAATAAAATACAGAGATACTGCTTTAAGATACAGTGTGATTTCAAACTAGGTTATTTTGTCTATTGGTTGCTATGGGAACACATTTTGATGCCTTTTTCACTTTTGGGAGGGGTTTAGGGGTTAAATACACTCATTGTACTGTTGGTTTGAGGAAGAGGAGATTATGACTGATAAGGACAACTGGCTTTGCTTTACTGGTAGAGGGGGACCTCAAACCTAACAAGATAACATTGATTTATTCAGGAATGTGACTGTAAGTCCATCACTTTTAGATGAAACAAAGGAAAAATCTGATGGTTGGCAGATAAATGCAACCCTGAATGAAAAACATTGACGTAAGGGGACCCTGCATTGGCCTTAGTGGAGGGGTCAGAGTTAGGGCATGGGGTTGTGGGGAAACTGAAAAGAAGGGGTTGGGACAGGAAGTACCTTCTCTTTTGGAACTGAACGGCAAGGAGAAGCTCCCCCCTCCCTCCCTGGGTGTAATGGCTTTTAGTCGCAGCTTTGCATGGGGTGCTTGCCTGAAGTCTTGGATAAGTGTCATGGTTTTCTTGAGTACCCCCTGTTTTGTTTAAAGGGGGAGATATATATTTAAATGTGGGCGTGCATTTTATGTGTGGTGGTGCACGTTGGGACTCTGGGGGGCAAGCACTGTGGGATTTTGATGTTTTATCCTGTTATTATGGTTCTAGTTCTTTATTGTTTGATATTTATATGTTTAACAAATAAAGTTGTGGCCTTTATTCCCCAGTACCAGTGTCTGTGTATTTTGTAGTAATTTAGAGCCAAGTGTTAGAGTGACACTCCCACAAGACTCTCTCATGCAGTTATCACAACAACATAGAACGTTGCAGCTCAGTAACATGGCCATGATTTGTAGCTGAAATAGTCTTTTCTGTCTAAATATCACCATTTAAAGCAGCAACTGAAACTGACACAGGTGTAAATGGCACACACTCGTAGAGACACTGATTGCGCCACTTACAGGAGAGTCTGAAGGTGACAATTTAGTCCCTGATTGGGCTTTGATTAGTTATTAGTAGAAAGCCTGGAATAGATGCCATTTCCCCATCTAATTGCTAGCAGTCTTGATAACCAATATTGCGACTGCGCTAAGTTGCATGAGTATTACGCGTTGAAAGTAAACGTGTGCGCTCGAGCACAAATTAAATTTGCGTTTGTTGGATTAGCGTGAACACCTCATGTAAAGGCTAAGTGTATAGGGGTTAAAGGTATATGACAAGGTATGGAAAGGGCTATATTGTATGCATATATGTCTAAATATAGGTATGTGTATGTATATATATATATATATATATATATATGTTTATATATGTATATGCATACATACATACACATATAAACACATATATTTATACACACACACCACTTAAATACCTTAAAACAAAACATGTATTCAATTTTAATATTTTTAATGTATTTTACTGTATATTTACTGTAAATATTTCACATAGTAGGAAATATTCTTCGGATTTAAAAAAAAATATATATTCCTATATAACTGTATATATCTATAACCTGTATATATTGAATTAGATATATATACATATAACACCGGAATGGACCGCACTCACAGACTGGACTGGGTACACATCCTAAGCCACTGTTAACTCCACAGCCCTGATCACTGACAGACAGCTGCACAGTTCCCGCAACCCAGGCAGTTAACCCTTGAACAGCCTGGGTGACAGGTAAGCAGGGAAGCATTACAAACATTATAAACACAACACATAGAAAACCTGGCACTCGCCAACAGATACTAAGTAATGTTTAAAAGCAAAACTGGGGGAAGTCAGTTACATTTGGCGCCAAAGGATCAAGCCCAGGACCACGTCCATTCCTGTGTTTTGTATTTACATAGGGGAGATTACAAAAGCCTGTGTCACCCTGTGAAGTTCCCAGTTAGTTTGTTTGAAAGTATGCATTTTGTCGGTACTCTTTTAGGGTCCCAGGAAGGGGGAGACCTTGACGTGGACCTGGGCTTGATCCTTTGGCGCAAAATGTAACTGACTTCCCCTAGTTTTGCTTTTAAACATTGCTGTGAATCTGCTGGCGAGTGCCAGGGTTTCTGTGTGTTGTGTTTATAATGTTTGTAAGGCTTCCCTGAGGACCTG